>NC_052310.1:79086569-79389069 GCF_016432855.1 Salvelinus namaycush
CGATGCTATGACAGAGCGTGATAGTATGGAAACCTGCTGTACGATGGTATGACAGCGGTAAGAGAGAGTTAGTTGGAAACCTGCTGTACCGTGGCTATGACAGAGAGAGAGTTAGTATGGAACCTGCTTCCGATGCTCTGACAGAGAGAGAGTTAGTATGGAAACCTGCTTTACCGATGGCTATGACAGAGAGAGAGTAGTATGGAAACTGCGTACCGATGGCTATGACAGAGAGAGAGTTAGTATGGAAACCTCTGTACCGATGGCTATGAAGAGAGAGAGTAGTATGGAAACCTGCTGTACGATGACTATGACAGAGAAGAGTTAGTATGAAACCTGCTGTACCGATGGCTATGACAAGAGAGAGAGTTAGTATGGAAACCTGCTGTACCGATGGCTATGACAGAGAGAGAGTTAGTAGAAACCTCGTACGAGGCTATGACAGAGAGAGTTAGTATGGAACTGCTGTACGATGACTATGACAGAGAGAGAGTTAGTATGGAAACCTGCTGTACCGATGGCTATGAAACGAGAAAGAGTTAGTATGGAAACCTGCTGTACCGATGGCTATGACAGAGAGAGAGTTAGTATGGAAACCTGCTTACCGATGGCTATGAAGAGAGAGAGAGTAGAGGGAAACCTGCTGTACCGATGGCTATGACAGAGAAGAGTTAGTATGGAAACCTGCTGTCCGATGCTATGCAGAGAGAGAGTTAGTATGGAAACCTGCTGTACCGATGGCTATGACAGAGAGAGAGTTAGTATAGGAAACCTGCTGTACCGATGGCTATGACAGAGAGAGAGAGTAGTATGGAAACCTGCTGTACGATGGCTATGACAGAGAGAGAGTTAGTATGGAAACCTGCTGTACGAGGCTATGACAGAGAGAGAGTTAGTATGGAAACCTGCTGTACCGGCTATGACAGAGAAGAGAGTTAGTATGGAAACCTGCTGTACACGATGAGCTATGACAGAGAGAGAGTTAGTATGAAACCTGCTCTACCGATGGCTATGACAGAGAGAGAGAGTTAGTATGGAAACCTGCTGTACCGATGGCTATGACAGAGAGAGAGTTAGTATGGAACCTGCTGTACGATGGCTATGACAGAGAGAGAGTTAGTATGGAAACCTGCTGTACCGAGGCTATGACAGAGAGAGAGTTAGTATGGAAACCTGCTGTACCGATGGCTATGACAGAGAGAGAGAGTTAGTATGAAACCTGCTCTACCGATGGCTATGACAGAGAAGAGTTAGTATGGAAACCTGCTGTACCGATGGCTATGACGAGAGAGAGAGTTAGTATGGAAACCTGCTGTACCGATGGCTATACAAGAAGAGAGTTAGTATGGAAACCTGCTGTTAACCGATGGCTATGACAGAGAGAGAGTTAGTATGGAAACCTGCTGTACCGATGGCTATGACAGAGAGAGAGTTAGTATGGAAACCTGCTGTACCGATGGCTATGACAGAGAGAGTTAGTATGGAAACCTGCTCTACCGATGGCTATGACAAGAGAAGAGTTAGTATGGAAACCTGCTGTACCGATGGCTATGACAGAGAGAGAGTTAGTATGGAAACCTGCTGTACCGATGTGCTATGACAGGAGAGAGTTAGTATGGAAACCTCTGTACCGATGGCTATGACGAGAGAGAGTTAGTATGGAAACCTGCTGTACCGATGCTATGACAGAGAGAGAGTTAGTATGGAAACCTGCTGTACCGATGGCTATGACGAGAGAGAGAGTTAGTATGGAAACCTGCTGTACCGATGGCTATGACAGAGAGAGAGTTAGTATGGAAACCTGCTGTACCGATGGCTATGACAGAGAGAGAGTTAGTATGGAAACTGCTGTACGATGGCTATGACAGAGAGAGATTAGTATGGAAACCTGCTGTACGATGGCTATGACAGAGAGAGAGTTAGTATGGAAACCTGCTGTACCGATGGCTATGACAGAGAGAGAGTTAGTATGGAAACCTGCTGTACCGATGGCTATGAAGAGAGAGAGTTAGTATGGAAACCTGCTGTACCGATGGCTATGACAGAGAGAGAGTTAGTATGGAAACCTGCTGTACCGATGGCTATGATCAGAGAGAGAAGTTAGTATGGAAACTGCTCTGTACGATGGCTATGACAGAGAGAGAGTTAGTATGGAAACCTGCTGTACAGAGGCTATGACAGAGAGAGAGTTAGTATGGAAACCTGCTGTACGATGCTATGACAGAGAGAGAGTAGTATGGAAACCTGCTGTACGATGGCTATGAAGAGAGAGAGAGTTAGTATGGAAACCTGCTGTACCGATGGCTATGACAGAGAGAGAGTTAGTATGGAAACCTGCTGTACCGATGGCTATGACGAGAAAAGAGTTAGTATGGAAACCTGCTGTACCGATGGCTATGACAGAGAGAGATTAGTATGGAAACCTGCTGTACAGATGACTATGACAGAGAGAGAGTTAGTATGGAAACCTGCCTACCGATGGCTATGACAGAGAAGAGTTAGTATGGAAACCTGCTGTACCGATGGCTATGACAGAGAGAGAGTTAGTATGGAAACCTGCTGTACCGATGACCTATGACAGAGAGAGAGTTAGTATGGAAACCTGCTGTTACCGATGGCTATGACAGAGAAGAGTTAGTATGGAAACCTGCTGTACCGATGGCTATGACAGAGAGAGAGTTAGTATGGAAACCTGCTTACCGATGGCTATGACAGAGAGGAGAGTTAGTATGGAAACCTGCTGTACCGATGGCTATGACAGAGAGAGAGTTAGTATGGAAACCTGCTGTACCGATGGCTATGACAGAGAGAGAGTTAGTATGGAAACCTGCTGTACCGATGGCTATGACAGAGAGAGAGTTAGTATGGAAACCTGCTGTACGATGACTATGACAGAGAAAGAGTTAGTATGGAAACCTGCTGTACCGATGGCTATGACAGAGAAAGAGTTAGTATGGAAACCTGCTGTACCGATGGCTATGACAGAGAGAGAGTTAGTATGGAAACCTGCTGTACCGATGGCTATGACAGAGAGAGAGAGTTAGTATGGAAACCTGCTGTACCGATGGCTATGACAGAGAGAGAGTTAGTATGGAAACCTGCTGTACCGATGGCTATGACAGAGAGAGAGTTAGTATGGAAACCTGCTGTAGATGACTATGACAGAGAGAGAGTTAGTATGGAAATCTGCTGTACAGATGACTATGACAGAGAGAGAGTTAGTATGGAAACCTGCTGTACCGATGGCTATGACAGAGAGAGAGTTAGTATGGAAACCTGCTGTACCGATGGCTATGACAGAGAGAGAGTTAGTATGAAACCTGCTGTACCGATGCTATGACAGAGAGAGAGTTAGTATGGAAACCTGCTGTACCGATGGCTATGACAGAGAGAGAGTTAGTATGGAAACCGCTGTACCGATGGCTATGACAGAGAGAGAGTTAGTATGGAAACCTGCTGTACCGATGGCTATGACAGAGAGAGAGTTAGTATGGAAACCTGCTGTACCAGATGAGCTATGACAGAGGAGAGAGTTAGGATGGAAACCTGCTGTACCGATGGCTATGACAGAGAGAGAGTTAGTATGGAACCTGCTGTACCGATGGCTATGACAGAGAGAGAGAGTTAGTATGGAAACCTGCTTACCGATGGCTATGACAAGAGTTGAGAGAGTTATACTAGAAGAGAGTGTATGGAACCTGCTGTACCGAGGCTATGACAGAGAGAGAGTTAGTATGGAAACCTGCTGTACGATGGCTATGACAGAGAGAAGAGTTAGTATGGAAACCTGCTGTACCGATGGCTATGACAGAGAGAGAGTTAGTATGGAAACCTGCTGTACCGATGGCTATGACAGAGAGAGAGTTAGTATGGAAACCTGCGTACCGATGCTATGACAGAGAGAGAGTTAGTATGGAAACCTGCTGTACCGATGACTATGACAGAGAGAGAGTTAGTATGGAAACCTGCTGTACCGATGGCTATGACAGAGAGAGAGTTAGTATGGAAACCTGCTGTACCGATGACTATGACAGAGAGAGAGTTAGTATGGAAACCTGCTGTACCGATGGCTATGACAGAGAAAGAGTTAGTATGGAAACCTGCTGTACCGATGGCTATGACAGAGAGAGAGTTAGTATGGAAACCTGCTGTACCGATGCTATGACAGAGAGAGAGTTAGTATGGAAACCTGCTGTACCGATGGCTATGACAGAGAGAGAGTTAGTATGGAAACCTGCTGTACCGATGCTATGACAGAGAGAGAGTTAGTATGGAAACCTGCTGTACCGATGCTATGACAGAGAGAGAGTTAGTATGGAAACCTGCTGTACCGATGACTATGACAGAAAAGAGTTAGTATGGAAACCTGCTGTACCGATGGCTATGACAGAGAAAGAGTTAGGATGGAAACCTGCTGTACCGATGGCTATGACAGAGAGAGAGTTAGTATGGAAACCTGCTGTACCGATGGCTATGACACGAGAGAGAGTTAGTATGGAAATGCTGTACCGATGGCTATGACAGAGAGAGAGTTAGTATGGAAACCTGCTGTACGATGGCTATGACAGAGAGAGAGTTAGTATGGAAACCTGCTGTACAGATGACTATGACAGAGAGAGAGTTAGTATGGAAACCTGCTGTACCGATGACTATGACGAGAGAGAGTTAGGATGGAAACCTGCTGTACCGATGGCTATGACAGAGAGAGGAGTTAGTATGGAAACCTGCTGTACCGATGGCTATGACAGAGAGAGAGTTAGTATGGAAACCTGCTGTACCGATGGCTATGACAGAGAGAGAGTTAGTATGGAAACCTGCTGTACGATGGCTATGACAGAGAGAGAGTTAGTATGGAAACCTGCTGTACGATGCTATGACAGAGAGAGAGTTAGTATGGAAACCTGCTGTACCGATGGCTATGACAGAGAGAGAGTTAGTATGGAAACCTGCTGTACCGATGGCTATGACAGAGAAAGAGTTAGTATGGAAACCTGCTGTACCGATGCTATGACAGAGAGAGAGAGTTATGTATGGAAACCTGCTGTACGATGCTATGACAGAGAGAGAGTTAGTATGGAAACCTCTACCGATGGCTATGACAGAGAGAGAGTTAGTATGGAAACCTGCTGTACCGATGGCTATGACAGAGAGAGTTAGTATGGAACCTGCTGTACGATGCTATGACAGAGAGAGAGTTAGTATGGAACCTGCTCTACCGATGGCTATGACAGAGAAAGAGTTAGTATGGAAACCTGCTGTACACGATGGGCTATGACAGAGAGAGAGTTAGTATGGAAACTGCTGTACCGATGGCTATGACAGAGAGAGAGTTAGATGGTAAGCAGAGTTCTACTATGATAGAGAGAGTTGGTATGGAACCTGCTGTACCGATGGCTATGACAGAGAGAGAGTTAGTATGGAAACCTGCTGTACCGATGGCTATGACAGAGAGAGAGTTAGTATGAAACCTGCTGTACCGATGGCTATGACAGAGAGAGAGTAGTATGGAAACCTGCTGTACCGATGGCTATGACAGAGAGAGAGTTAGTATGGAAACCTGCTGTACCGATGCTATGACAGAGAGAGAGTTAGTATGGAAACCTGCTGTACCGATGGCTATGACAGAGAAGAGAGTTAGTATGGAAACTGCTGTACCGATGCTATGACAGAGAGAGAGTAGTATGGAACCTGCTGTACGATGACTATGACAGAGAGAGAGTTAGTATGGAAACCTGCTCGTACCGCATGCTATGACAGAGAAGAGAGTTAGTATGGAAACCTGCTGTACCGATGGCATGACAGAGAGAGAGTTAGTATGGAAACTGCTGTACCGATGACTATGACAGAGAAGAGAGTTAGTATGGAAACCTGCTGTACCGATGGCTATGACAGAGAAGAGAGTTAGTATGGAAACCTGCTGTACCGATGGCTATGACAGAGAGAGAGTTAGTATGGAACCTGCTTACGATGGCTATACAGAGAGAGAGTTAGTATGGAAACCTGCTGTACCGATGCTATGACAGAGAGAGAGGAGTATGGAAACCTGCTGTAACCGATGGCTATGACAGAGAGAGAGTTAGTATGGAAACCTGCTGTACCGATGGCTATGACAGAGAGAGAGAGTTAGTATGGAAACCTGCTGTACAGATGACTATGACAGAGAGAGAGTTAGGATGGAAACCTGCTCTACCGATGGCTATGACAGAGAAAGAGTTAGATGGAAACCTGCTGTACCGATGGCTATGACAGAGAAGAGTTAGTATGGAAACGCTGTACCGATGGCATGACAGAGAGAGAGTTAGTATGGAAGAGATTCCATACTATGACAGAGGAGAGTTAGTATGGAACCTGCTGTACCGATGGCTATGACAGAGAGAGAGAGTTAGTATGGAAACCTGTGTACCGATGGCTATAAGAGAGAGAGTTAGTATGAAACCTGCTGTACCGATGCTATGACAGAGAGAGAGTTAGTATGGAAACCTGCTGTACCGATGGCTATGACAGAGAGAGAGTTAGTATGGAACCTGCGTACCGATGGCTATGACAGAGAGAGAGTTAGTATGGAAACTGCTCTACCAGGCTAGACAGAGAAAGAGTTAGTATGGAAACCTGCGTACCGATGGCTATGACAGAGAAGAGTTATGATGGAAACCTGCTGTCCGATGGCTATGACAGAGAGAGAGTTTAGTATGGAAACCTGCTCTACCTGGCTATGACAGAGAGAGAGAGTTAGTATGGAAACCTGCTGTACCGATGGCTATGAAGAGAGAGAGTTAGTATGGAAACCTGCTGTACCGATGGCTATGACAGAGAGAGAGTTAGTATGGAAACCTGCTGTACAGATGGCTATGACAGAGAAAGAGTTAGATAGGAAACCTGCTGTACCGATGGCTATGACAGAGAGAGAGTAGCATCGGTACAGCAGATTCCATACTATGATGAGGAGAGTTGTATGAAACCTGCTGTACGATGGCTATGACAGAGAGAGAGAGTTAGTATGGAAACCTGCTGTACCGATGGCTATGACAGAGAGAGAGAGTTAGTATGGAAACCTGCTGTACCGATGGCTATGACAGAGAGAGAGTTAGTATGGAAACCTGCTCTACCGATGGCTATGACAGAGAGAGAGTTAGTATGGAAACCTGCTGTACCGATGGCTATGACAGAGAGAGAGTTAGTATGGAAACCTGCTCTACCGATGGCTATGACAGAGAAAGAGTTAGTATGGAAACCTGCTGTGCCGATGGCTATGACAAGAGAGAGTTGTATGGAAACCTGCTGTACAGATGTATGACAGAGAGAGAGTTAGTATGGAAACCTGCTCTACCGATGGCTATGACAGAGAAAGAGTTAGTATGGAAACCTGCGTGTACGATGGCTATGACAGAGAAGATTAGATGGAAAACCTGCTGTACCGATGGCTATGACAGAGAGAGAGAGTGTTAGTATGGAAACCTGCTCTACCGATGGCTATGACAGAGAGAGAGAGAGTATGGAAACCTGCTGTACCGATGGCTATGACAGAGAGAGAGTTAGTATGGAAACCTGCTGTACCGATGGCTATGACAGAGAGAGAGTTAGTATGGAAACCTGCTGTACAGATGACTATGACAGAGAGAGAGTTAGTATGGAAACCTGCTGTACAGATGACTATGACAGAGAGAGAGTTAGGATGGAAACCTGCTGTACGATGGCTATGACAGAGAGAAGAGAGTAGTAGGAAACCTGCTGTACCGATGGCTATGACAGAGAGAGAGTTATATGGAAACGCTGTACCGATGGCTATGACAGAGAGAGAGTTAGTATGGAAACCTGCTGTCTACGATGGCTATGACAGAGAAAGAGTTAGTATGGAAACTGCGGTGTACGATGGCTATGACAGAGAAGAGTTAGATGGAAACCTGCTGTACCGATGGCTATGACAGAGAGAGAGTTAGTATGGAAACCTGCTCTACCGAGGCTATGACAGAGAGGAGAGTTAGTATGGAAAACCCTTGTCTTACCGATGGCTATGACAGAGAGAGAGTTAGTATGGAAACCTGCTGTACCGATGGCTATGACAGAGAGAGAGTTAGTATGGAAACCTGCTGCTCACGATGGCTATGACAGAGAGAGAGTTAGTATGGAAACCTGCTGTACAGATGCTATGACAGGAGAGAGTTAGTATGGAAATCTGCTGTACAGATGACTATGACAGAGAGAGAGAGTTAGGATGGAAACCTGCTCTACCGATGGCTATGACAGAGAAAGAGTTAGTATGGAAAACCTGCTGGCCGATGGCTATGACAGAGAGAGAGAGTAGTATGGAAACCTGCTGTACCGATGGCTATGACAGAGAGAGAGTTAGTATGGAAACCTGCTCTACCGATGGCTATGACAGAGAGAGAGTTAGTATGGAAACCTGCTGTACCGATGGCTATGACAGAGAGAGAGTTAGTATGGAAACCTGCTCTACCAAGGCTATGACAGAGACGAGTTAGTATGGAAACCTGCTGTGCAGACGGCTATGACAGAGAGAGAGTTAGTATGGAAACCTGCGTACAGATGACTATGACAGAGGAGAGTTAGCATGGAAACCTGCTCTACCGATGCATAGACAGAGAAGAGTTAGTATGGAAACCTGCTGTACCGATGCTATGACAGAGAAAGAGTTAGGATGGAACCTGCTGTACGATGGCTATGACAGAGAGAGAGTTAGTATGGAAACCTGCCTACCGATGGCTATGACAGAGAGAGAGAGTTAGTATGGAAACTGCTGTACCGATGGCTATGACAGAGAGAGAGTTAGTTATGGAAACCTGCTGTACCGATGGACTATGACAGAGAGAGAGTTAGTATGGAAACCTGTGTACAGATGGCTATGACAGAGAAAGAGTTAGTTAGGAAAATGCTATACCGATGGCATATGACAGAGAGAGAGTTAAGCAATCGTACAGCAGGATACCACCCTTGACTATGATAGAGGGAGAGTTGGTATGGACCCTGCTGTACCTGGCTATGACAAGACTTTTGATTTTGCTTTTTTTTTTTTAGTGTTGTGTGTCTGGGGGGGAGAGTTTAGTATGGAAACTGCTGTACCGATGGTATGAAGAGAGAGAGAGTAGTATGGAAACCTGCTGTACCGATGGCTATGACAGAGAGAGAGTTAGTATGGAAACCTGCCTTACCGATGGCTATGACCAGAGAGAGAGTTAGTATGGAAACCTGCTGTACCGATGCTATGACAGAGAGAGAGTTAGTATGGAAACCTGCTCTACCGAGGCTATGACAGAGAAAGAGTTAGTATGAGAAACTGCTGTGCCGATGGCTATGACAGAGAGAGAGTTAGTATGGAAACCTGCTGTCAGATGACTATGACAGAGAAGAGAGTTAGTATGGAAACCTGCTCTAACCGATGGCTATGACAGAGAAAGAGTTAGGATGGAAACCTGCTGTACCGATGGCTATGACAGAGAAAGAGTTAGGATGGAAACCTGCTGTACCGATGGCTATGACAGAGAGAGAGTTAGTATGGAAACCTGCTCTACCGATGGCTATGACAGAGAGAGAGAGTTAGTATGGAAACCTGCTGTACCGATGGCTATGACAGAGAGAGAGTTAGTATGGAAACCTGCTGTACCGATGGCTATGACAGAGAGAGAGTTAGTATGGAAACCTGCTGTACAGATGACTATGACAGAGAGAGAGTTAGTATGGAAACCTGCTGTACAGATGACTATGACAGAGAGAGAGTTAGATGGAAACCTGCTGTACCGATGGCTATGACAGAGAGAGAGAGTTAGTATGGAAACCTGCTGTACCGATGGCTATGACAGAGAGAGAGTTAGTATGGAAACCTGCTGTACCGAGGCTATGACAGAGAGAGAGTTAGTATGGAAACCTGCTGTACCGATGGCTATGACAGAGAAAGAGTTAGTATGGAAACCTGCTGTACGATGACTATGACAGAGAAAGGAGTTAGTATGGAAACCTGCTGTACGATGGCTATGACAGAGAAGAGGTAGGATGGAAACCTGCTGTACCGATGGCTATAGACAGAGAGAGAGTTAGTATGGAAACCTGCTCTACCGATGGCTATGACAGAGAGAGAGAGGTTAGTATGGAAACCTGCTGTAACGTAGGCTATGACAAGAGAGAGTTAGTATGGAAACCTGCTGTACCGATGCTATGACAGGAGAGAGTTAGTATGGAAACCTGCTGTACACATGACTATGACAGAGAGAGAGAGTTAGTATGGAAACCTGCTGTACAGATGACTATGACAGAGAGAGAGTTAGTATGGAAATCTGCTGTACAGATGACTATGACAGAGAGAGAGTTAGGATGGAAACCTGCTCTACCGATGGCTATGACAGAGAAAGAGTTAGTATGGAAACCTGCTGTGCCGATGGCTATGACAGAGAGAGAGTTAGTATGGAAACCTGCTGTACAGATGACTCATGACAGAGAGAGAGTTAGTATGGAAACTGCTCTACCGATGGCTATAGACAGAGAAAGAGTTAGTATGGAAACCTGCTGTACGATGGCTATGACAGAGAGAGAGTAGTATGGAACCTGCTGTACCGATGACTATGACAGAGAGAGAGTTAGTATGGAAACCTGCTGTACCGATGCTATGACAGAGAAAGAGTTAGTATGGAAACATGCTGTACCGAGGCTATGACAGAGAGAGAGTTAGTATGGAAACCTGCTCTACGATGGCTATGACAGAGAGAGAGAGTTAGTATAGAAACCTGCTGTACCGATGGCTATGACAGAGAGAGAGTTAGTATGGAAACCTGCTGTACCAGATGCTATGACAGAGAGAGAGTTAGTATGGAAACCTGCTGTACCGATGGCTATGACAGAGAGAGAGTTAGTATGGAAACCTGCTGTACGATGACTATGACAGAGAGAGAGTTAGATGGAAACTGCTGTACCGATGGCTATGACAGAGAAAGAGTTAGGATGGAAACCTGCTGTACCGATGGCTATGACAGAGAGAGAGTTAGTATGGAACTGCTCTACCGATGGCTATGACAGAGAGAGAGAGTTAGTATGGAAACATGCTGTACCGATGGCTATGACAGAGAGAGAGTTAGTATGGAAACCTGCTGTACCGATGGCTATGACAGAGAGAGAGTTAGTATGGAAACCTGCTGTACAGATGACTATGACAGAGAGAGAGTTAGTATGGAAACTGCTGTACAGATGACTATGACAGAGGAGAGTTAGGATGGAAAAACTGCTGTACCGATGGCTATGACAGAGAGAGAGAGTTAGTATGGAAACCTGCTGTACCGATGGCATGACAGAGAGAGAGTTAGTATGGAACCTGCTGTACCGATGCTATGACAGAAGAGAGTTAGTATGGAAACCTGCTGTACCGATGGCTAGACAGAGAAGAGTTAGTATGGAAACTGCTGTACCGATGGCCATGACAGAGGAGAGTTAGTATGGAAACCTGCTTACCGATGGCTATGACAGAGAGAGAGTTAGTATAGAAACCTGCTGTACGATGGCTATGACAGAGAGAGAGTTGTATGGAAACCTGCTGTACAGATGGCTATGACAGAGAGAGAGGTAGTATGGAAACCTCGTACACGATGGCTATGACAGAGAGAGAGTTAGTATGGAAACCGCTGTACCGATGGCTATGACAGAGAAAGAGTTAGGATGGAAACCTGCTGTACGATGGCTATGACAGAGAGAGAGTTAGTATGGAAACTGCTCTACCGATGGCTATGACAAGAGAGAGAGTTAGTTGGAAACCTGCTGTACCGATGGTATGACAGAGAGAGAGTTAGTATGGAAACCTGCTGTACCGATGGCTATGACAGAGAGAGAGTTAGTATGGAACCTGCTGTACAGATGACTATGACAGAGAGAGAGTAGTATGGAAACCTGCTGTACAGATGGACTATGACAGAGAGAGTTAGATGGAAAACCTGCTGTACGATGGCTATGACAGGAGAGAGAGTAGTATGGAAACCTGCTGTACCGAGGCTATGGACAGAGAGAGAGTTAGTATGGAAACCTGCTGTACCGATGGCTATGACAGAGAGAAGAGTAGTATGGAAACCTGCTGTACCGATGGCTATGACAGAGAGAGAGTTAGTATGGAAAACTGCTGTAACGATGGCTATGACAGAGAGAGAGTTAGTATGGAAACCTGCTGTACAGATGAGCTATGACAGAGAGAGAGTTAGTATGGAGAAACCTGCTGTACAGATGACTATGACAGAGAGAGAGTTAGGATGGAAACCTGCTGTACCGATGGCTATGACGAGAGAGAGAGTTAGTATGGAAACCTGCTGTACCGATGGCTATGACAGAGAGAGAGTTAGTATGGAAACCTGCTGTACCGATGGCTATGACAGAGAGAGAGTTAGTATGGAAACCTGCTGTACCGATGACTATGACAGAGAAAGAGTTAGTATGGAAACCTGCTGTACCGATGGCTATGACAGAGAAAGAGTTAGGATGGAAACCTGCTGTACCGATGGCTATGACAGAGAGAGAGTTAGTATGGAAACCTGCTCTACCGATGGCTATGACAGAGAGGAGAGTTAGTATGGAAACCTGCTGTACCGATGGCTATGACAGAGAGAGAGTTAGTATGGAAACCTGCTGTACCGATGGGCTATGACAGAGAGAGAGTTAGTATGGAAACCTGCGTACCGATGGCTATGACAGAGAGAGAGTTAGTATGGAAACCTGCTTGTACAGATGACTATGACACAGAGAGAGAGTTAGTATGGAAATCTGCTGTACAGATGACTATGACAGAGAGAGAGTTAGGATGGAAACCTGCTCTACCGATGGCTATGACAGAGAAAGAGTTAGTATGGAAACCTGCTGTGCCGATGGCTATGACAGAGAGAGAGAGTTAGTATGGAAACCTGCTGTACCGATGGCTATGACAGAGAGAGAGTTAGTATGGAAACCTGCTCTACCGATGGCTATGACAGAGAGAGAGTTAGTATGGAAACTGCTGTACCGATGGCTATGACAGAGAGAGAGTTAGTATGGAAAAAACTGCTCTACCAATGGCTATGACAGAGAAAGAGTTAGTATGGAAAAACTGCTGGCAGATGGCTATGACAGAGAGAGAGTTAGTATGGAAACTGCTGTACAGATGACTATGACAGAGAGAGAGTTAGATGGAAAACTGCTTACCGATGGCTAGACAGAGAAAGAGTTAGTATGGAAACCTGCTGTACCGATGGCTATGACAGAGAAAGGTTAGGATGGAAACCTGCTGTACGATGCTATGACAGAGAGAGAGTTAGTATGGAAACCTGCTTAACGAGGCTATGACGAGAGAGAGAGTTAGTATGAAACCTGCTGTACCGATGGCTATGACAGAGAGAGAAGTAGTATGGAAACTGCTGTACCGATGGCTATGACAGAGAGAGAGTTAGTTGGAATGGAAACCTGCTGTACGATGGCTATGACAGAGAAAGAGTTAGTATGGAAACTGCTGTACCGATGGCTATGACAGAGAGAGAGTTAGCCATGGTACAGCAGATGATACTATGATAGAGGGAGAGTTAGTATGGAAACCTGCTGTACGATGGCTATGACAAGAGAGAGAGTTAGTATGGAAACCTGCTGTACCGATGGCTATGACAGAGAGAGAGAGTTAGTATGGAAACCTGCTGTACCGATGGCTATGACAGAGAGAGAGTAGTATGGAAACGCTGCTACCGATGGCTATGACAGAGAGAGAGTTAGTATGGAAACCTGCTGTACCGATGGCTATGACAGAGAGAGAGTTAGTATGGAAACCTGCTGCTACGATGGCTATGACAGAGAGAGTTAGTATGGAAAACTGCTGTCCGAGGCTATGACAGAGAGAGAGTTAGTATGGAAACCTGCTGTACAGATGGACTATGACAGAGAGAGAGTTAGTATGGAAACCTGCTACCGATGGCTATGACCGAGAAGAGGTTAGTTGGAAAACCTGCTGTACCGATGGCTATGACAGAGAAAGAGTTAGGATGGAAACCTGCTGTACGATGGCTATGACAGAGAGAGAGTTAGTATGGAAACCTGCTCTACCGATGGCTATGACAGAGAGAGAGAGTTAGTATGGAAACCTGCTGTACCGATGGCTATGACAGAGAGAGAGTTAGTATGGAAACCTGCTGTACCGATGGCTATGAAAGAGAGAGAGTTAGTATGGAAACCTGCTGTACAGATGACTATGACAGAGAAGAGTTAGTATGGAAACTGCTGTACAGAGACTAGACAGAGAGAGAAGTTAGGATGGAAACTGCTGACGATGGCTATGACAGAGAGAGAGAGTTAGTATGGAAACCTGCTGTACCGATGGCTATGACAGAGAGAGAGTTAGTATGGAAACCTGCTCTACCGATGGCTATGACAGAGAGAGAGAGTTAGTATGGAAACCTGCTGTACCGATGGCTATGACAGAGAAAGAGTTAGTATGGAAACCTGCTGTACCGATGACTATGACAGAGAAAGAGTTAGTATGGAAACCTGCTGTACCGATGGCTATGACAGAGAAAGAGTTAGGATGGAAACCTGCTGTACCGATGGTATGACAGAGAGAGAGTTAGTATGGAAACCTGCTCTACCGATGGCTATGACAGAGAGAGAGAGTAGTATGGAACCTGCTGTACCGATGGCTATGACAGAGAGAGAGTTAGTATGGAAACCTGCTGTACCGATGGCTATGACAGAGAGAGAGTTAGTATGGAAACCTGCTGTACAGATGGCTATGACAGAGAGAGAGTTAGTATGGAAACCTGCTGTACAGATGACTATGACAGAGAGAGAGTTAGTATGGAAATCTGCTGTACAGATGACTATGACAGAGAGAGAGTTAGGATGGAAACCTGCTCTACCGATGGCTATGACAGAGAAAGAGTTAGTATGGAAACCTGCTGTGCCGATGGCTATGACAGAGAGAGAGTTAGTATGGAAACCTGCTGTACAGATGACTATGACAGAGAGAGGAGTTAGTATGGAAACCTGCTCTACCGATGGCTATGACAGAGAAAGAGTTAGTATGGAAACCTGCTGTACCGATGGCTATGACAGAGAGAGAGTTAGTATGGAAACCTGCTGTACCGATGACTATGACAGAGAGAGAGTTAGTATGGAAACCTGCTGTACCGATGGCTATGACAGAGAAAGAGTTAGTATGGAAACATGCTGTACCGATGGCTATGACAGAGAGAGAGTTAGTATGGAAACCTGCTCTACCGATGGCTATGACAGAGAGAGAGAGTTATATAGAAACCTGCTGTACGATGGCTATGACAGAGAGAGAGTTAGTATGGAAACCTGCTGTACCGATGGCTATGACAGAGAGAGAGTTAGTATGGAAACCTGCTGTACCGATGGCTATGACAGAGAGAGAGTTAGTATGGAAACTCTGGTACGATGACTATGACAGAGAGAGAGTTAGTATGGAAACCTGCTGTACCGATGGCTATGACAGAGAAAGAGTTAGGATGGAAACCTGCTGTACCGATGGCTATGACAGAGAGAGAGTTAGTATGGAAACCTGCTCTACCGATGGCTATGACAGAGAGAGAGAGTTAGTATGGAAACCTGCTGTACCGATGGCTATGACAGAGAGAGAGTTAGTATGGAAACCTGCTGTACCGATGGCTATGACAGAGAGAGAGTTAGTATGGAAACCTGCTGTACAGATGACTATGACAGAGAGAGAGTTAGTATGGAAACCTGCTGTACAGATGACTATGACAGAGAGAGAGTTAGGATGGAAACCTGCTGTACCGATGGCTATGACAGAGAGAGAGAGTTAGTATGGAAACCTGCTGTACCGATGGCTATGACAGAGAGAGAGTTAGTATGGAAACCTGCTGTACCGATGGCTATGACAGAGAAAGAGTTAGTATGGAAACCTGCTGTACCGATGGCTATGACAGAGAGGAGTTAGTATGGAAACCTGCTGTACCGATGGCTATGACAGAGAGAGAGTTAGTATGGAAACCTGCTGTACAGATGACTATGACAGAGAGAGAGTTAGTATGGAAACCTGCTGTACAGATGACTATGACAGAGAGAGAGTTAGGATGGAAACCTGCTGTACCGATGGCTATGACAGAGAGAGAGAGTTAGTATGGAAACCTGCTGTACCGATGGCTATGACAGAGAGAGAGTTAGTATGGAAACCTGCTGTACCGATGGCTATGACAGAGAGAGAGTTAGTATGGAAACCTGCTGTACCGATGGCTATGACAGAGAGAGAGTTAGTATGGAAACCTGCTGTACAGATGACTATGACAGAGAGAGAGTTAGGATGGAAACCTGCTCTACCGATGGCTATGACAGAGAAAGAGTTAGTATGGAAACCTGCTGTACAGATGGCTATGACAGAGAAAGAGTTAGTATAGGAAACTGCTGTACCGATGGCTATGACAGAGAGAGAGTTAGCCATCGGTACAGCAGGATTCCATACTATGATAGAGGGAGAGTTGGTATGGAACCCTGCTGTACCGATGGCTATGACAGAGAGAGAGAGTTAGTATGGAAACCTGCTGTACCGATGGCTATGACAGAGAGAGAGAGTTAGTATGGAAACCTGCTGTACCGATGGCTATGACAGAGAGAGAGTTAGTATGGAAACCTGCTCTACCGATGGCTATGACAGAGAAAGAGTTAGTATGGAAACTGCTGTGCCGATGCTATGACAGAGAGAGAGTGTAGTATGGAAACCTGCTGTACAGATGACTATGACAGAGAGAGAGTTAGTATGGAAACCTGCTCTACCGATGGCTATGACAGAGAAAGAGTTAGTATGGAAACCTGCGTACCGATGGCTATGACAGAGAGAGAGTTAGTATGGAAACCTGCTGTACCGATGACTATGACAGAGAAAGAGTTAGTATGGAAACTGCTGTACCGATGGCTATGACAGAGAAAGAGTTAGTATGGAAACCTGCTGTACCGATGGCTATGACAGAGAGAGAGTTAGTATGGAAACCTGCTCTACTGATGGCTATAACAGAGAGAGAGAGTTAGTATGGAAACTGCTGTACCGATGGCTATGACAGAGAGAGAGTGAGTATGGAAAACTGCTGTACCGATGGCTATGACAGAGAGAGAGTGTAGTATGGAAACCTGCTGTACCGATGGCTATGACAGAGAGAGGAGTTAGTATGGAAACCGCTGTACCGATGACTATGACAAGAGAAAGAGTTAGTATGGAAACCTGCTGTACGATGGCTATGACAGAGAAAGAGTTAGGATGGAAACCTGCTGTACCGATGGCTATGACAGAGAGAGAGTTAGTATGGAAACCGCTCTACGATGGCTATGACAGAGAGAGGAGTTAGTATGGAAACCTGCTGTACCGATGGCTATGACAGAGAGAGAGTTAGTATGGAAACCTGCTGTACCGATGGCTATGACAGAGAGAGAGTTAGTATGGAAACCTGCTGTACCGATGGCTATGACAGAGAGAGAGTTAGTATGGAAACCTGCTGTACAGATGACTATGACAGAGAGAGAGGTAGTATGGAAACCTGCTGTACAGATGACTATGACAGAGGAGAGTTAGTGATGGAAACCTGCTCTACGAAGGCTATGACAGAGAAAGAGTTAGTATGGAAACCTGCTGTGCCGATGGCTATGACAGAGAGAGAGTTAGTATGGAAACCTGCTGTACAGATGACTATGACAGAGAGAGAGTTAGTATGGAAACTGCTCTACCGATGGCTATGACAGAGAGAAGAGTTAGTATGGAAACTGCTGTACCGATGGCTATGACAGAGAGAGAGTTAGTATGGAAACCTGCTGTACCGATGGACTATGACAGAGAAGAGTTAGTATGGAAACTGCTGTACCGATGGCTATGACAGAGAAAGAGTTAGTATGGAAACTGCCTGTACCGATGGCTATGACAGAGAGAAGATTAGTATGGAAACCTGCTCTACCGATGGCTATGACAGAGAGAGAGAGTTAGTATGGAAACCTGCTGTACCGATGGCTATGACAGAGAGAGAGTTAGTATGGAAACCTGCTGTACCGATGGCTATGACAGAGAGAGAGTTAGTATGGAAACCTGCTGTACCGATGCTATGACAGAGAGAGAGTTAGTATGGAAAACTGCTGTACCGATGACTATGACAGAGAAAGAGTTAGTATGGAAACCTGCTGTACGATGGCTATGACAGAGAAAGAGTTAGGATGAAACCTGCTGTACCGATGGCTATGACAGAGAGAGAGTTAGTATGGAAACCTGCTCTACCGATGCTATGACAGAGAGAGAGAGTTAGTATGGAAACCTGCTGTACCGATGGCTATGACAGAGAGAGAGTTAGTATGGAAACCTGCTGTACCGATGGCTATGACAGAGAGAGAGTTGTATGGAAACTGCTGTACAGATGACTATGACAGAGAGAGAGTTAGTATGGAAACCTGCTGTACAGATGACTATGACAGAGAGAGAGTTAGGATGGAAACCTGCTGTACCGATGGCTATGACAGAGAGAGAGAGTTAGTATGGAAACCTGCTGTACCGATGGCTATGACAGAGAGAGAGTTAGTATGGAAACCTGCTGTACCGATGGCTATGACAGAGAGAGAGTTAGTATGGAAACCTGCTGTACCGATGGCTATGACAGAGAGAGAGTTAGTATGGAAACTGCTGTACAGATGGCTATGACAGAGAAGAGTTAGTATGGAAACCTGCTGTACAGATGACTATGACAGAGAAGAGTTAGTATGGAAACTGCTGTACAGAGGCTATGACAGAGAGAGAGTTAGTATGGAAACCTGCTCTACCGATGGTATGACAGAGAAAGAGTTAGTATGGAACTGCTGTGCCGATGGCTATGAAAGAGAGAGAGTTAGTATGGAAACCTGCTGTACCGATGGCTATGACAGAGAGAGAGTTAGTATGGAAACCTGCTCTACCGATGGCTATGACAGAGAAAGAGTTAGTATGGAAACCTGCTGTACCGATGGCTATGACAGAGAGAGAGTTAGTATGGAAACCTGCTGTACCGATGACTATGACAGAGAGAGAGTTAGTATGGAAACCTGCTGTACCGATGGCTTATACAGAGAAAGAGTAGTATGGAAACATGCTGTACGATGGCTATGACAGAGAGAGAGTTAGTATGGAAACCTGCTCTACCGATGGCTATGACAGAGAGAGAGAGTTAGTATAGAAAATGCTGTACCGATGGCTATGACCGGAGAGAGTTAGTATGGAAACCTGCTGTACCGATGGCTGACAGAGAGAAGTTAGTATGGAAACTGCTGTACCGATGGCTATGACAGAGAGAGAGTTAGTATGGAAACCTGCGTGTACCGATGACTATGACAGAGAGAGAGTTAGTATGGAAACCTGCTGTACCGATGGCCTATGACAGAGAAAGAGTAGGATGGAAACCTGCTGTACGATGGCTATGACAGAGAGAGAGTTAGTTGGAAACCTGCTCCTAACGATGGCTATGACAGAGAGAGAGAGTTAGTATGGAAACTGCTGTACGATGGCTATGACAGAGGAGAGTTAGTATGGAAACCTGCTGTACAGATGACTATGACAGAGAGAGAGTTAGTATGGAAACCTGCTGTACAGATGACTATGACAGAGAGAGAGTTAGTATGGAAACCTGCTGTACAGATGACTATGACAGAGAGAGAGTTAGTATGGAAACCTGCTCTACCGATGGCTATGACAGAGAGAGAGTTAGTATGGAAACCTGCTGTACCGATGGCTATGACAGAGAGAGAGTTAGTATGGAAACCTGCTGTACCGATGGCTATGACAGAGAAAGAGTTAGTATGGAAACCTGCTGTACCGATGGCTATGACAGAGAGAGATTAGTATGGAAACCTGCTGTACGATGGCTATGACAGAGAGAGAGTTAGTATGGAAACTGCTGTACAGATGACTATGACAGAGAGAGAGTTAGTATGGAAACCTGCTGTACAGATGACTATGACAGAGAGGAGTTAGAGGACGCGTAAGATGGCTATGACAGAGAGAGAGAGTTAGTATGGAAACCTGCTGTACCGATGGCTATGACAAGAGAGAGTAGTATGGAACTGCTGTACGATGGCTATGACAGAGAGAGAGTTATATGGAAACTGCTGTACCGATGGCTATGACAGAGAGAGAGTTAGTATGGAAAACTGCTGTACAGATGACTATGACAGAGGAGAGTTAGATGGAAACCTGCTCTACCGATGGCTATGACAGAGAAAGAGTTAGTATGGAAACCTGCTGTACAGATGGCTATGACAGAGAAGAGTTAGTATAGGAAACTGCTGTACCGATGGCTATGACAGAGAGAGAGTTAGATGGATACAGCAGGATTCCATACTATGATAGGAGGAGAGTTGGTAGGAAACCCTGCTCTACCGATGGCTATGACAGAGAGAGAGAGTTAGTATGGAAACCTGCTGTACCGATGGCTATGACAGAGAGAGAGAGTTAGTATGGAAACCTGCTGTACGATGAGCTATGGACAGAGAGAGAGTTAGTATGGAAAACCTGCTAACGATGGCTATGACAGAGAAAGAGTTAGTATGGAAACCTGCTGTCCGATGGCTATGACAGAGAGAGAGTAGTATGGAAACCTGCTGTACCGATGGCTATGACGAGAGAGAGATGTAGTATGGAAACCTGCTGTACCGATGGCTATGACAGAGAGAGAGAGTTATATGGAAACCTGTCTGTACGATGGCTATGACAGAGAGAGAGTTAGTATGGAAACCTGCTGTACCTGATGATTGACAGAGAGAGAGTTAGTATGGAAACCTGCTGTACCGATGGACTATGACAAGAGAAAGAGTTAGTATGGAAAACCTGCTGTACCGATGGCTATGACAGAGAGAGAGTTAGTATGAAACTGCTCTACCTGATGGCTATACAGAGAGAGGAAAGAGTTAGGATGGAAACCTGCTGTACCGATGGCTATGACAGAGAGAGAGTTAGTATGGAAACCTGCTCTACCGATGGCTATGACAGAGAGAGAGAGTTAGTATGGAAACCTGCTGTACCGATGGCTATGACAGAGAGAGAGTTAGTATGGAAACCTGCTGTACCGATGGCTATGACAGAGAGAGAGTTAGTATGGAAACCTGCTGTACCGATGGCTATGACAGAGAGAGAGTTAGTATGGAAACCTGCTGTACCGATGGCTATGACAGAGAGAGAGTTAGTATGGAAACTGCTGTCCGTGGCTATGACAGAGAGAGAGTTAGTATGGAAACTGCTGACAGATGACAGAGAGAGAGTTAGTATGGAAATCTGCTGTACAGATGACTATGACAGAGAGAGAGTTAGTATGGAAACCTGCTCTACCGATGGCTATGACAGAGAAAGAGTTAGTATGGAAACCTGCTGTGCCGATGGCTATGACAGAGAGAGAGTTAGTATGGAAACCTGCTGTACAGATGACTATGACAGAGAGAGAGTTAGTATGGAAACCTGCTCTACCGATGGCTATGACAGAGAAAGAGTTAGTATGGAAACCTGCTGTACCGATGGCTATGACAGAGAGAGAGTTAGTATGGAAACCTGCTGTACCGATGACTATGACAGAGAAAGAGTTAGTATGGAAACCTGCTGTACCGATGGCTATGACAGAGAAAGAGTTAGTATGGAAACCTGCTGTACCGATGGCTATGACAGAGAGAGAGTTAGTATGGAAACCTGCTCTACCGATGGCTATGACAGAGAGAGAGAGTTAGTATGGAAACCTGCTGTACCGATGGCTATGACAGAGAGAGAGTTAGTATGGAAACCTGCTGTACCGATGGCTATGACAGAGAGAGAGTTAGTATGGAAACCTGCTGTACCGATGGCTATGACAGAGAGAGAGTTAGTATGGAAACCTGCTGTACCGATGACTATGACAGAGAAAGAGTTAGTATGGAAACCTGCTGTACCGATGGCTATGACAGAGAAAGAGTTAGGATGGAAACCTGCTGTACCGATGGCTATGACAGAGAGAGAGTTAGTATGGAAACCTGCTCTACCGATGGCTATGACAGAGAGAGAGAGTTAGTATGGAAACCTGCTGTACCGATGGCTATGACAGAGAGAGAGTTAGTATGGAAACCTGCTGTACCGATGGCTATGACAGAGAGAGAGTTAGTATGGAAACCTGCTGTACAGATGACTATGACAGAGAGAGAGTTAGTATGGAAACCTGCTGTACAGATGACTATGACAGAGAGAGAGTTAGGATGGAAACCTGCTGTACCGATGGCTATGACAGAGAGAGAGAGTTAGTATGGAAACCTGCTGTACCGATGGCTATGACAGAGAGAGAGTTAGTATGGAAACCTGCTGTACCGATGGCTATGACAGAGAGAGAGTTAGTATGGAAACCTGCTGTACCGATGGCTATGACAGAGAGAGAGTTAGTATGGAAACCTGCTGTACAGATGACTATGACAGAGATAGAGTTAGTATGGAAACCTGCTGTACAGATGACTGTGACAGAGATAGAGTTAGTATGGAAACCTGCTGTACAGATGGCTATGACAGAGAGAGAGTTAGTATGGAAACCTGCTCTACCGATGGCTATGACAGAGAAAGAGTTAGTATGGAAACCTGCTGTACAGATGGCTATGACAGAGAGAGAGTTAGGATGGAAACCTGCTGTACTGATGGCTATGACAGAGAGAGAGTTAGTATGGAAACCTGCTCTACCGATGGCTATGACAGAGAAAGAGTTAGTATGGAAACCTGCTGTACAGATGGCTATGACAGAGAAAGAGTTAGTATAGGAAACTGCTGTACCGATTGCTATGACAGAGAGAGAGTTAGCCATCGGTACAGCAGGATTCCATACTATGATAGAGGGAGAGTTGGTATGGAAACCTGCTGTACCGATGGCTATGACAGAGAGAGAGTTAGTATGGAGACCTGCTGTACCAATGGCTATTACAGAGAGAGAGAGTTAGTATGGGAAACTTCTGTACCAATGGATATAACACTGAATATCTTCACAGTAATTATACAATATTTGTTAACATAAACATTTAGCTTTTACACTTGAGAACCAAATTAGTCATAGCCTCCTGTAATTCAACTGTGGAGCACCTTGTCAGTATGGATGAGGCTGTAATATGATGATATTCCTAGCTTAATGCATACATTTTTTGTAAGCAATATGTCCAAAATTCCCAAATGTAGTATCAGAATGTAATACTGTTAGATATACAGTTGAAATCGGAAGTTTACATACACCTTAGCCAAATACATTTAAACTCAGTTTTTCACAATTCCTGACATTTAATCCTAGTAAAAATGTCCTGTTTCGGTCAGTTAGGATTACCACTTTATTTTAAGAATGTGAAATGTCAGAATAATAGTAGAGAGAATGATTTATTTTAGCTTTAATTTCTTTCATCACATTCACAGTGGGTCAGAAGTTTACATACACTCAATTAGTATTTGGTAGCATTGCCTTTAAATTATTTAACTTGGGTCAAATGTTTCAGGTAGCCTTCCACAAGCTTCCCACAATAAGTCGGGTGAATTTTGGCCCATTCCTTCTGACAGAGCTGGTGTAACTGAGTCAGGTTTGTACGCCTCCTTGCTCGCACACGCTTTTTCAATTCTGCCCACACATTTTCTATAGGATTGAGGTCATTGCTTTGTCATGGCCACTCCAATATATAGATACTTTTGTACCCGTTTCCTCCAGCATCTTCACAAGGTCCTTTGCCTTTGTTCTGGGATTGATTTGCACTTTTTGCACCAAAGTACATTCATCTCTAGAACGCGAGTCCTTCGTGAGCGCTATGACGGCTGCGTGGTCCCATGGTGTTTATACTTGAGTACTATTGTTTGTACAGATGAACGTGGTACCTTCAGGCGTTTGGAAATGGCTCCCAAGGATGAACCAGACTTGTGGAGGTCTTTTCTTTTGATTTTCCCATGATGTGAAGCAAAGAGGCACTGAGTTTGAAGGAGACCTTGAAATACATCCACAGGTACACCTCCAATTGACTCAAATTATATCAATTAGCCCATCAGAAGCTTCTAAAGCCATGACATCATTTTCTGGAATTTTCCAAGCTGTTTAAAGGCACAATCAACTTAGTGTATGTAAACGTCTTACCCACTGGAATTGTGATACAGTGAATTATAAGTGAAATAATCTGTCTGTAAACAGTTGTTGGAAAAATTACTTGTGTCATGCACAAAGTAGATGTCCTAACCGACTTGCCAAAACTATCGTTTGTTAACAAGGAATTTGTGGGGTGGTTGAAAAACAAGTTTTAATGACACCAACTTAAGTGTATGTAAACTTCCGACTTCAACTGTAGTAGTACAAACTAAGTACCACACAGTAAACAGTACGTAATACAGTAGTTATACTCAGTAGTAAATAGTACGTAATACATTATTTAGACTCAGTAGTAAACAGTGCGTAATACATTATTTAGACTCAGTAGTAAACAGTGCGTAATACATTATTTAGACTCAGTAGTAAACAGTAAGTAATACAGTATTTAGACTCCGTAGTAAACAGTATGTAATACAGTATTTAGACTCCGTAGTAAACAGTATGTAATACAGCATTTAGACTCCGTAGTAAACAATATGTAATACAGTATTTAGACCCATTAGTAAACAGTACGTAATACAGTATTTAGACTCAGTAATAAAACGTACGTAATACAGTATTTAGCCTCCGTAGTAAACAGTACATAATACAGTATTTAGGCTCCGTAGTAAACAGTAAGTAATACAGTATTTAGACTCAGTCTGTCTACTCCACATTGATGTACGTATGGCCTATCTCTACCTAACCAATCAGAGCTGTTGTGTTGTGGACGCCCTTGGTGTTGTGGCACTGATTACTTATCGGCTGTGTGTGTGTGTGTGTGTGAAGAGAGGTTTGGACAGGCTGCCATGAGAAAGCCCCCCTGCACGCGTCAGTCTGTTCCAGACCGCTCCGGCACCTGCCTGCTGTAGAGGTGAGTCAGGAGGCAACACACACACACACAGAAGGAGAACAAGGAAACACCCCCACACAGAGCCACATGTGGGCGAGCCAAGACAGAGGGCGCCTACAGGGAGCAGGCAGACAGCTGTGGGAGTTGAGGAATCCAACTTTCCTCCCCGTCGCATTTATTCACCATAACTTTACAAATCACTTAGGGCTGGGACGATAATATTTTGTCCATGGAAAAAATGAAATCATGTAGCAGATCAAACCCTTTAGTCCTTTAAAAACCTGCTGTCAAATATTGTGTGCTACAGCTTGATAAATAAATACATTTGACTCTGGATGACAACATAATATCTATTTCCAACATTAGGACTGCTTTCCTAAAGGAGGTAAATCCACTTTGTGTTATGCTTCCTTGCCACACTACCAAGGAGTATTGCGATACTGATATCATCCCGGCCCTAAAATCACTAGCAATGTGACAGCTACAGTAGACAGGTGCATCTAAATTCTGTCATTATAGCCAAACAGTTCTATTTTCGTTTCATCAGACCAGAAGACATGTCTCCAAAAAGTATGATCTTTGTCCCCATGTGCAGGTGCAGGTGCTTTTTTATGGTGGTTTTGGAGCAGGGGCTTCTTCCTTGCTGAGCGGCCTTTCAGGTTATGTCGATATAAGACTCGTTTTACTGTAGATATAGATACTTTTGTACCTGTTTCCTCCAGCATCTTCACAAGGTCCTTTGCTGTTGTTCTGGGATTGATTTGCACTTTTCGCACCAAAGTACGTTAATCTCTAGGAGACACAACGCGTCTCCTTCGTGAGCGGTATGACGGCTGCGTGGTTCCATGGTGTTTATACTTGAGTACTATTGTTTGTACAGATGAACGTGGTACCTTCAGGTGTTTGGAAATTGCTCCCAAGGATGAACCAGACTTGTGGAGGTCTCCAATTTTTTTCTGAGGTCTTGGCTGATTTCCCCATGGTGTCAAGCAAAGAGGCACTGACTTTGAAGGTAGGCCTTCGAATACATCCACAGGTACACCTCCAATTGACTCAAATTATGTCAATTAGCTTATCAGAAGCTTCTAAAGCCATGATGTCATTTTCGTAAATGTTCCAAGGCACAGTCAACTTAGTGTATGTACACTTCTAACCCACTGGAATTGTGATACGGTGAATTATAAGTGAAATAATGTCTGTAAACAATTGTTGAAAAAATGACTTGTGTCATGCACAAAGTAGATGTCCTAACCGACTTGCCAAAACTATAGTTTGTTAACAAGAAATGTGTGGAGTGGTTGAAAAACGAGTTTCAATGACTCTAACCTAAGTGTATGTAAACTTCCGACTTCAACTGTAGGTGTTCCTTTTGTCCAGGTGGGAAAGGGCAGTGTTGAGTGCAATAGAGATTGCATCATCTGTGGATCTGTTGGGGCGGTATGCAAATTGGAGTGGGTCTAGGATTTTTGTAATAATGTGAGCCATGACCAGCCTTTCAAAGCACTTCATGGCTACAGACGTGAGTGATATGGGTCAGTAGTCATTTAGGCAGGTTACCTTAGTGTTATTGGGCACAGGGACAATGGTGGTCTGCTTGAAACATGTTGGTATTACATACTCAGTCAGGGACAGGTTGAAATTGTCATTGAAGACACTTGCCAGTTGGTCAGGGCATGCTCGGAGTACACGTCCTGGTAATCCGTCTGGCCCTGCGGCCTTGTGAATGTTGACCTGTTTAAAGGTCTTACTCACGTCAGCTCCGGAGAGCGGGATCACACATTCGTCTGGAACACCGCCTGGTATGGCAACTGCACCGCCCGCAACCGCAGGGCTCTCCAGAGGGTGGTGCAGTCTGCCCAATGCATCATTACTGCTTTACTCATACGTACATACTGTATTCTATTCTAATGTATTTTAGTCAATGCCACTCCGGCATTGCTCATCCTAATATTTATCTATTTCTTAATTCAATTTTTTTGCTTTTAGATTTGTGTGTATTGTTAGATACTGCTGCACTGTTGGAGCTAGGAACACAATTTCACTACACCCACAATGACATCTGCAAAATATGTGTGTGACCAATAAAATTGGATTTGATTTGATATTCAGACTGTAGCACTGTGATAAACAGAACAGAGATACAAGGTGTGGTATATTCAGACTGTAGCACTGTGATACACCGAACAGAGATACAAGGTGTGGTATATTCAGACTGTAGCATGCTTGTGTGCGAGAAGTAAGCCCATAATTCCTGTAGCCTATGTATCCTTGCATAGTGTTTGAGCGTGTGTGGATGCTGCCTGCGTGGTTCAAGCCTGGTTTAGCGCAGGAACAGGAGTGTCACTGTGTTCTCTCACCCTGAGATGCCAACCTCTCCACTCCCTCCTAGCTCTGGAGTAGCAAGCCCCATCTGTCGCCTCCCTCTCTCCCCACCAACCTGCAGCAGTGCTGGGGTGGCCCCGGGCCTTCTCCCAGGATTAATGATTGCATCCTGATCTGGGTTAAAGAGAGAGGGAGAGGCGTGGGCCCAGCCTGTGGGACCTGGCACAGGCAACACATTCTGCTGTCTTATTTAAGGCAACATAATACTATCAGTCGGATATCAAAGAGAGCTGTTGAAACGTGACATGGGGAGATTTGTCCAATATCGGGTTGCATGTGCATTGTACAACACAGGTACTGTATATCAAATCAAATTGTATTTGTCACATGCACCAAATGCTTACTTACAAGCTCTTAACAAACAAAGCAGTTCAAGAAAGAGTTAAGAAAATATTTACTAAATAAACTAAAGTAAAACATTTAATAAAACGAACAATAAAATAACAATAACAAGGCTATATACAAAGGGTACCGGTACCAAGTCAATGTGCGGGGGTACAGGTGTCACGATCGTCTTGCGAAGAGAGTGAGGACCAAAATGCAGCGTGTGGAAAGTACATCTTCTTTATTAAAGAAAGAAGACGAAAACGACACGAACACTATACAACTAAACAAAACAACAAAACAGACGACCGTGAAGCTAATCAAACATAAGTGCTGACACTAAACACTTAGACATAGACAATTACCCACAAATGCATGATGCCCATGGCTGCCTTAAATATGGCTCCCAATCAGAGACAAATGAAAGACATCTGTCTCTGATTGAGAACCACTCAGGCAACCATAGACATACCTAGACACATTCACTCAACCATAGACATACCTAGAAACATTAACTCAACCATAGACATACCTAGAAACATTCACTCAACACAAACTCATACACTACACCCAACACCCCCTTTACCATATAACCACCCAAAACGACAAAACACAAACATTCCCCATGTCACACCCTGACCTAACTAAAATAATAAAGAAAACAAAGAATACTAAGGCCAGGGCGTGACATAACCCCCCCCCTTAAGGTGCGAACTCCGGGCGCACCAGCATAAAGTCTAAGGGAGGGTCTGGGTGGGCGTCTGTCCACGGTGGCGGCTCTGGCACTGGTCGTGGTCCCCACCCCACCATAGTCACTACCCGCTTTCGTAGCCTCCTCCAAATGGCCACCCTCCACATTAACCCCACTGGATTAAGGGACATCACTGGACTAAGGGGCAGCACCGGACTAAGGGGCAGCACCGGACTAAGGGGCAGCACCAGGATAAGGGACAGCACCAGGATAAGGGACAGCACCAGGATAAGGGGCAGCTCCGGACTGAGGGACGGCAGCTCCGGACTGAGGGACGGATCCTGGCTGGATGACGGCTCTGGCGGATCCTGGCTGGACGGCTCTGGCGGATCCTGGCTGGACGGCTCATGGCTGGCTGACGGATCTGGCTGCTCATGGCTGGCTGACGGATCTGGCTGCTCATGGCTGGCTGACGGATCTGGCTGCTCATGGCTGGCTGACGGATCTGGCTGCTCATGGCTGGCTGACGGATCTGGCTGCTCATGGCTGGCTGACGGATCTGGACGCTCATGGCTGGCTGACGGATCTGGACGCTCATGGCTGGCTGACGGCTCTGGCAGATCCTGTCTGGTTGGCGCCTCTGGCAGATCCTGTCTGGTTGGCGGCTCTGGTAGATCCTGTCTGGTTGGCGGCTCTGGCAGATCCTGACTGACGTACTGGCTCCCTTGAGCACCGAGCCTGCCCAACCTTACCTGGTTGAATGCTCCCCGTCGCCCGACCAGTGCGGGGAGGTGGAATAACCCGCACCGGGCTATGTAGGCGAACCGGGGACACCATGCGTAAGGCTGGTGCCATGTATGCCGGCCCGAGGAGACGCACTGGAGACCAGACGCGTTGAGCCGGCTTCATGGCACCTGGCTCAATGGCCAATCTAGCCCTACCAGTGCGGGGAGGTGGAATAACCCGCACCGGGCTATGAACACGTACAGGAGACACCGTGCGCTCTACTGCGTAACACGGTGTTCGCCCGTACTCCCGCTCTCCACGGTTAGCCTGGGAAGTGGGCGCAGGTCTCCTACCTGCCCTCGGCCCACTACCTCTAAGCCCCCCCCCCCCAATAATTTTTTTGGGCTGACTCACAGGCTTCCTACCGCGTCGTCGTGCTGCCTCCATTCGCCAGTATCCCTCCTCGCACTGCGCCAGAGAATCCCAGGCGGGCTCCGGCACTCGCCCTGGGTCGATCGCCCACCTGTCGATCTCCTCCCACGTAGTGTAGTCCAGATTACGCTCCCATTGCCATTCCTCCTTGCGCTGCTCCTGTTGCCGCTTATCACGCTGCTTGATCCCGGATTGGTGGGTAATTCTGTCACGATCGTCTTGCGAAGAGAGTGAGGACCAAAATGCAGCATGTGGAAAGTACATCTTCTTTATTAAAGAAAGAAGACGAAAACGACACGAACACTATACAACTAAACAAAACAACAAAACAGACGACCGTGAAGCTAATCAAACATAAGTGCTGACACTAAACACTTAGACATAGACAATTACCCACAAATGCATGATGCCCATGGCTGCCTTAAATATGGCTCCCAATCAGAGACAAATGAAAGACATCTGTCTCTGATTGAGAACCACTCAGGCAACCATAGACATACCTAGACACATTCACTCAACCATAGACATACCTAGAAACATTAACTCAACCATAGACATACCTAGAAACATTCACTCAACACAAACTCATACACTACACCCAACACCCCCTTTACCATATAACCACCCAAAACGACAAAACACAAACATTCCCCATGTCACACCCTGACCTAACTAAAATAATAAAGAAAACAAAGAATACTAAGGCCAGGGCGTGACAACAGGTTAGTTGAGGTAATTTGTACATGTAAGTAGGGGTAAAGTGACTATGGATAAATAATAAACAGTCCAGGTGGCCATATGATTAATTGTTCAGCAGGCTTATGGCTTGGGGGTAGAAGCTGTTAAGGAGCCTTTTGGACCAACACTTGGTGCTCCGGTACCTCTTCCCGTGCGGTAGCAAAGAGAACAGTCTATGACAAGTTTTTGGGCCTTCCTCTGACACAGCCTAGTGTATACACTACTGTTCAAAAGGTTTGAATCACTTAGAAATGTCCACTTTTTTAAAAGAAAAGTACATTTTCTGTCCATTGAAATAGCATCACATTGATCAGAAATACAGTGTAGACATTGTTAATGTTGTAAATGAGCAGTGAGAGGCCCCGGTGCACAACTGAGCAAGAGGACAAGTACATTAGACTGAGCAAGAGGACAAGTTTATTATAGTGTCTAGTTTGAGAAACAGACACCTCACAAGTCCTCAACAGGCAGCTTCATTAAATAGTACCCGCAAAATACCAGTCTCAACGTCAACAGTGAAGAGGCAACTTCGGGATGCTGGCCTTCTAGGCAGAGTTGCAAAGAAAAGCCATTTCTCAGACTGGCCAATAAAAACAAAAGATTAAGATGGGCAAAAGAACACAGACACTGGACAGAGGAACTCTGCCTAGAAGGCCAACATCCCGGGGGCGCCTCTTCACTGTTGACGTTGAGACTGGTGTTTTGCGGGAACTATTTAATGATGCTGCCAGTTGAGGACTTGTGAGGTGTCTGTTCCTCAAACTAGACACTCTAATGTACTTGTCCTCTTGCTCAGTTGTGCACCGGGGCCTCCCACTCTTTTTATTCTGGTTAGAGCCAGTTTGCGCTGTTCTGTGAAGGGAGTAGTACACAGCGTTGTACGAGATCTTCAATTTCTTGGCAACTTCTCGCATGGAATAGCCTTCATTTCTCAGAACAAGAATAGACGTACGCGTTTCAGAAGAAAGTTCTTTGTTTCTGGCCATTTTGACCCTGTAATCAAACCCACAAATGCTGATGCTCCAGATACTCAACTAGCCTAAAGAAGGCCAGTTTTATTCCTTCTTTAATCAGGACAACAGTTTTCAGCTGTGCTAACATAATTGCAAAAGGGTTTTCTAATGATCAATTAGCCTTTTAAAATAATAAACTTGGATTAGCTAACACAACGTGCCATTGGAACACAGGAGTGATGGTTGCTGATAATGGGCCTCTGTACGCTTATGTAGATATTCCATACAAAAATCTGCCGTTTCCAGCTACAATAGTTATTTACAACATGAACAATGTCTACACTGTATTTCTGAATAATTTGATGTTATTTTAATGGGCAAAAAAATTGCTTTTCTTTAAAAAAACAAGGACATTTCTAAGTGACCCCAAACTTTTGAACGGCAGTGTATGTCCTGGATGGCAGGAAGCTTGGCCCCAGTGATCTACTGGGCCGTACACGGTATCCTCTGTAGCAACTTACGGTCAGTTGCCGAGCAGTTGCCATACCAGGCAGTGATGCAACCCGTCAGGATACTCTCGATGGTGCAGCTGTATAACTTTTGAAGGATCTGGGGACCCATGCCAAATCTTTTCAGTCTCCTGAGGTGGAAAAGGTGTTGTCGTGCCCTCTTCACAACCTTCTTGGTGTGTTTGGACCATGATAGTTTGTTGGTGATGTGGACACCATGGAACTTGAAACTCTTGACCTGCTCCACTACAGCCCCATCGATACATGTTGTCCATTAGGTCTTATACGTGCTTTGTACATAGCATTCCAATGGAAGTGGAAGATATATATAGATATCGCTGCAATAGTGTAAAATAAGAAATCAGAGCTGAACCGTCACCTCCTTTAGTTAATGTTGACCTATTCAGACTCCTCTAGTTGAACTTACTATGCACTAGTGTCCACCGCTTGGGACAATTAGCATGTCTAACTAGATGCTTCTGGCAACAGATGTGCAAAGAGTCCTCTCAGGGAAACCATGATCTCACACCTCTGGTAATGCCCCTTGGATCATCACTTACTAAACAACCAACTCCAACTCAGAACAGAAAAGTTGGAACCAAATCCCATGCCTCAGTCTCAGTCTCTCTTTTACATCTGTACAACTGTGATGTGGAAGCCCCAGAGAAGTGTTTTTTCCTACAGAAGGTCAACTCTGAGCAGGCTGGACAGCATCTATCATGATGTGAGGAGGAACGGGGCACTGTAGCCGACTGTGTGAGTTAACGACGGCCCCCTCTCCCTGACCACATCTGCACATTGCATTATCATTAGAGCTCCCACATCTCTCAGGATCACTGACAAAAGTGAACAATACCAACATTCAGCTGCAACCATATGGGGGGAGAAAAAAGAAACAAGTGTACTAGCATCTGTCTGGCAGTATTCAGAAGCTACGTTTCAAGATGAATTTCACGGTGTTAAGAAAGTTTTTCTCCCCCCCTCTCTCTCTCTGACACTAAAATGTATTGCTAGGTGCACTCCATTCTGCTGTATCTTGCAATTACCAGCAGTCCCTTAATGTGGCATCTTAATGGGGCTGTGGGTTGTCTGCCGTCCCAGATGGTAGAACAAGGTGCTTTCCGCAACTCCCTCAGAGACTTTGAATCCAGCTGGATTAAGTTTTTCCTCAAGATCAGCACTGGAATTCTACCTTTTGGCTGTGATTAGCGGTAAACCCAGCCTTTAGTCTCTTTCTACCTTTTCTGTGATGGCATACTATACAGAGTAAATTAAAAGACTTCAATAATGCCTTGAAAAACAGCCAAAAGAAGATTAGAGGTCACCTTCATAGTTGTTTATGATGTTTGAGGGATTTTGAACAAGGTGTGAATGGGGATTATGTGAAGGGAAATATACTGAGAGTCAAGTGTTATGGAAGGAAAATGTTCACACTATAAAATGATAAAGATTATTATTGGCAGTGGAATTCAGGCCTTTATATTACCTTTAACCCAAACGTTACTGTACGTCCACTCTGCTGATTAACTTCACATTGACAGATTATTATATATATTTGTTTTACAATAATGTTTGTGGAGATATGCTCTGAAGGTCGACTGACCGAAAGCTTAGCCTCTATTAAAAGAGAAGTGTGCAGAGACTTTTTCCTGTTTCTCCCCCCCCCAAAGAATTACAATAATAAAAACTATTGAAACAAAATAATCATTGTACTAAATGTGATGATATTACATGGTAAATGTCACTTCTGTATATTAGTCATTTTGACTATTGGGTGTTACATCTCCCCCTGTCCCACAATATCAAAATGTCCTCCAAACCTCCTAACATTCCAAAATGTCCTCCAAGCCTCCTAACATTCCAAAATGTCCTCCAAGCCTCCTAACATTCCAAAATGTCCTCCAAGCCTCCTAACATTCCAAAATGTCCTCCAAGCCTAACATTCCAAAATGTCCTCCAAGCCTCCTAACAATCCAAAATGTCTTCCAAGCCTCCTAACATTCCAAAATATCCTCCAAGCCTCCTAACATTCCAAAAATGTCCTCCAAGCCTCATAATGTTCCAAAATGTCCTCCAAGCCTCCTAACGTTCCAAAATGTCCTCCAAGCCTCCTAACATTCCAAAATGGACTTCCAAAGACTTTGGCAATTTGTTTTCCCCAAACACCCTGCCATGGTGTCAAGTCAAACACCCTGCCATGGTGTCAAGTCAACTGTCTAAGTATCTTCTGTAGGTTTTATTTCTGTCATGCTGATAAGCTACCCAGCTCTTTTCAACCCCTTGCCCAAACAGGACTGTCCCTCCTGGGCAAATCAAATATTTAAAGTAACAACAGCCCAGGCGCCATAAAGCTGATGGGTGGTGACACTACATCTGTCGGGGTGGGGGAGGGGTGTGTGGTCGCAGCAGCTGCCGGAACGAGTCTGGACACTGCTGACGCCGACACCTGTCCGTTCTGGAGACACAGGGCCAGCAAATGTCCAGCCACATGCAGCCACAGTCTAACAGCCATGTTGCTACTGTTACTCAAGACAGAGTGCTGTTTCTGGCAAATGAAAACCACCACTGAGTCACAATAAATGGAGATTAGAGGGGCAAGGCACTAATTGTAAATCAATCTGGATAACAGCAAAGTTTTGGAAAAACAGATTTTTGTTCTGGATCTGTAATGTTGTTTGTTTGTTGTACAGTTTGTTTTATTTACCATAAAATGTATACATTCAATTCACCTGAGTGGCACAGCGGTCTAAGGCATTGCATTGCAGTGCTTGAGGCGTCACTACAGACCCGGGTTCAATCCCAAGCTGTGTCACAGCTGGCCGTGACCGGAAGACCCATGAAGTGGCACCTAATTGGCCCATCGTCGTACCGGGTTACGGGAGGGTTTGGCCGGCCGTGATGTCCTTGTCCCATCACGCTCTAGCGACTCCTTGTGGTGGACCAGGCGCCTGCAAGCTGACTTCGGTTGCCAGTTGTACAGTGTTTCCTCCGACAGGCAGGGTCTCAGCTAGGGTCACAGCTGGGGTCTCAGCAGGTTCTCAGTAGGGTCTCAGCAGGCTCGGCTAGGTTCAGGGCAGGGTCTCAGTAGGGTATAAACAGGGTCTCAGCTAGTCTCAGCAGGGTCTCAGCTGGGGTCTCAGCAGGGTCTCAGCTAGGGTCTCAGCAGTGTCTCAGCTAGGGTCTCAGCAGTGTCTCAGCAGTGTCTCAGCTACAGTAGGGTCTAAGCAGGGTCTCAGGAGGGTGTCAGCTACAGTAGGGTCTAAGCAGGGTCTCAGCAGGGTCTCAGCCAGGGGCTGGCTTCCGGGTTAAGAGAGCAGTGTGTCAAGAAGCATCGCGGCTTGGCAGAGTCGTGTTTCGGAGGATGCATGGCTCTCGACCTTCACCTCACCGAGTCCGTAGGGGCGTTGCAGCAACGGAACAAGACTGTAACTACCAATTGGGGAGAAAAAGGGGTAAAAAGAAATATAAACATTTTTTATTATAGATTCACATAGTATATATTGACTTGAGAGATTGTATCAGGTAGTGTTTCAAAGCTACTGTGCACATCAACCCCTGCTGTCCTGTCCACATACATAGGTAATAGGCTTTCCATCTCTATGTATCTGTGTCTCATTATCATCCACACAAAATAAACAGATACACACGTTTAATGACTAATGGAAACTTCAAGTCACAAAAACTCAAAAAGAAAGTTTTCACTCCCAGGCCTTTTGCCCTTGTGTTTACTGTCTGAGACCCTGCTGAGACCCTAGATGAGACCCTAGCTGAGACCATAGCTGAGAATCTGCTGAGACACTACTAAGACCTTAGCTGAGACCCTGCTGAGAACCTGCTGAGACCCTAGCTGAGACACTACTAAGACCCTAGCTGAGACCCTGCTGAGACCTTAGCTGGGACCCTGCTGAGACCCTACTGAGACCCTACTGAGACCCTAGCTGAGACCCTGCTGAAACCCTGGCTGAGACCCTGCTTAGACCCTACTGTAGCTGACACCCTCCTGAGACCCTAGCTGAGACCCTAGCTGAGACCCTGCTTAGACCCTACTGTAGCTGAGACACTGCTGAGACCCTAGCTGAGACACTGCTGAGACCCTAGCTGAGACCCTGCTGAGACCCCAGCTGAGACCCTGCTGAGAGCCCAGCTGAGACCCTGCTGAGACTAGCTGAGACCCTGTTTATACCCTACTGAGACCTTAGCTGAGACCCTGCCCTGAACCTAGCCGAGCCTGCTGAGACCCTACTGAGAACCTGCTGAGACCCCAGCTGAGACCCTGCTGAGACCCTGCTGAGACCCTAGCTGAGACCCTAGCTGAGACCCTAGCTGAGACCCTAGCTAAGACCCTAGCTGAGACCCTAGCTGGGACCCTGCCCTGATCCTAGCCAAGACCCTGCCCGGACCCTAGCCGAGACCCTAGCTGAGACCCCTGCTGAGACCCTGCTGTAACTGAGACCCTAGCTGAGACCATGCCCGGACCCTAGCCGAGACCCTGCTGAGACCCTAGCTGAGACCCTGCCCTGACCCCAGCCGAGTCCCTGATTAGACCCTGCTGAGACCCTGCTTAGACCCTACTGAGACCCTGCCCGGACTCTAGCCGAGACCCTGCTGAGACCCTAGCTGAGACCCTAGCTGAGACCCTTGCTGAGACCCTTGCTGAGACCCTAGCTGAGACCCTGCCTGGACCCTAACCGAGACCCTGCTGAGACCCATAGCTGAGATCCTGCTGAGACCCTAGCTGAGACCCTAGCTGAGACACTGCCCTGAACCTAGCCAAGACCCTGCTGAGACCCTAGCTGAGACCTTACTGAGACCTTAGCTGAGTCCCTGATGAGACCCTGCTGAGACCCTGTTTAGACCCTCCTGAGACCCTGCCCGGACCCTAGCAGAGACCCTAGCTGAGACCCTTCTGAGACCTTGATGAAACCCTGCTGAGACCCTGCTTAGACCCTACTGAAACCCTGCCCGGACCCTAGCCGAGACCCTTCTGAAACCCTGCTGACACCCTGCTTAGACCCTACTGAGACCCTACTGAAACCCTGCCCGGACCCTAGCCGAGACCCTGCTGAGACCCTAGCTGAGACCCTAGCTGAGACCCTAGCTGAGACCCTGCCAGAACCATAGCTGAGACCCTGCCCTGAACCTAGCCGAGACCCTGCTGAGACCCTACCTGAGACCTTACTGAGACCTTAGCTGAGTCTCTGATGAGACCCTGCTGAGACCCTCCTGAGACCCTAGCCAAGACCCTAGCCAAGACCCTGCTGAGACCCTAGCCGAGACCCTAGCAGAGACCCTAGCTGAGACCCTAGCTGAGACCCTGCCCTGACCTTAGCCGAGACCCTGCCCTGACACTAGCTGAGACCCTACTGAGACCTTAGCTGAGTCCCTGATGAGACCATGCTGAGACCCTGCCCGGACTCTAGTCGAGAGCCTGCTGAGACCCTGCTGAGACCCTAGCTGAGACCCTACTGAGAACTTAGCTGAGTCCCTGATGAGACCCTGCTGAGACCCTGCTTAGACCCTGCTGAGACCCCAGCTGAGACCCTGCTGAGACCCTAGCTGAGACCCTGCCCTGATGCTAGTCGAGACCCTGCTGAGACCCTACTGAGACCATAGCCGAGTCCCTGATGAGACCCTGCAGAGACCCTGCTTAGACCCTCCTGAGACCCTGCCCGGACCCTAGCCGAGACACTGCTGAGACCCTTCCCGGACCCTAGCTGAGACCCTAGCTGAGATCCTACTGAGACCCTGCCTAGACCCTACTGAGACCATAGCTGAGACCCGAGCTGAAACCCTGCTTAGACCCTACTGAGACCCTAGCTGAGACCCTGCTGAGACCCTGCTTAGACCCTACTGTAGCTGAGACCCTCCTGAGACCCTGCTGAGACCCTGCTGAGACCCTGCTTAGACCTTAGCTGAGACCCTAGCTGAGACCCTGCCCTGACCCTAGCCAAGACCCTGCCCGGACCCTAGCCGAGACCCTACTGAGACCCTAGCTGAGACCCCTGCTGAGACCCTGCTGTAACTGAGACCCTAGCTGAGACCATGCCCTGACCCTAGCCGAGACCCTGCTGAGACCCTAGCTGAGACCCTGCCCTGACCCTAGCCGAGTCCCTGATTAGACCCTACTGAGACCCTGCCCGGACTCTAGCCGAGACCCTGCTGAGACCCTAGCTGAGACCCTAGCTGAGACCCTTGCTGAGACCCTTGCTGAGACCCTAGCTGAGACCCTGCCTGGACCCTAACCGAGACCCTGCTGAGACCCATAGCTGAGATCCTGCTGAGACCCTAGCTGAGACCCTAGCTGAGACACTGCCCTGAACCTAGCCAAGACCCTGCTGAGACCCTAGCTGAGACCTTACTGAGACCTTAGCTGAGTCCCTGATGAGACCCTGCTGAGACCCTGTTTAGACCCTCCTGAGACCCTGCCCGGACCCTAGCCGAGACCCTTCTGAAACCCTGCTGAGACCCTGCTTAGACCCTACTGAGACCCTACTGAAACCCTGCCCGGACCCTAGCCGAGACCCTGCGAGACCCTAGCTGAGCCCCTGGCTGAGACCCTGCCAGAACCATAGCTGAGACCCTGCCCTGAACCTAGCCGAGACCCTGCTGAGACCCTACCTGAGACGTTACTGAGACCTTAGCTGAGTCTCTGATGAGACCCTGCTGAGACCCTCCTGAGACCCTGCCCGGACCCTAGCCAAGACACTGCTGAGACCCTTCCCGGACCCTAGCTGAGACTAGCTGAGATCCTACTGAGACCCTGCCTAGACCCTACTGAGACCATAGCTGAGACCCGAGCTGAAACCCTGCTTAGACCCTACTGAGACCCTAGCTGAGACCCTGCTGAGACCCTGCTTAGACCCTACTGAGACCCTACTGAAACCCTGCCCGGACCCTAGCCGAGACCCTGCGAGACCCTAGCTGAGCCCCTGGCTGAGACCCTGCCAGAACCATAGCTGAGACCCTGCCCTGAACCTAGCCGAGACCCTGCTGAGACCCTACCTGAGACCTTACTGAGACCTTAGCTGAGTCTCTGATGAGACCCTGCTGAGACCCTCCTGAGACCCTAGCCAAGACCCTAGCCAAGACCCTGCTGAGACCCTAGCCGAGACCCTAGCAGAGACCCTAGCTGAGACCCTAGCTGAGACCCTGCCCTGACCTTAGCCGAGACCCTGCCCTGACACGAGCTGAGACCCTACTGAGACCTTAGCTGAGTCCCTGATGAGACCATGCTGAGACCCTGCCCGGACTCTAGTCGAGAGCCTGCTGAGACCCTGCTGAGACCCTAGCTGAGACCCTACTGAGAACTTAGCTGAGTCCCTGATGAGACCCTGCTGAGACCCTGCTTAGACCCTGCTGAGACCCCAGCTGAGACCCTGCTGAGACCCTAGCTGAGACCCTGCCCTGATGCTAGCCGAGACCCTGCTGAGACCCTACTGAGACCATAGCCGAGTCCCTGATGAGACCCTGCAGAGACCCTGCTTAGACCCTCCTGAGACCCTGCCCGGACCCTAGCCGAGACACTGCTGAGACCCTTCCCGGACCCTAGCTGAGACCCTAGCTGAGATCCTACTGAGACCCTGCCTAGACCCTACTGAGACCATAGCTGAGACCCGAGCTGAAACCCTGCTTAGACCCTACTGAGACCCTAGCTGAGACCCTGCTGAGACCCTGCTTAGACCCTACTGTAGCTGAGACCCTCCTGAGACCCTGCTGAGACCCTGCTGAGACCCTGCTTAGACCTTAGCTGAGACCCTAGCTGAGACCCTGCCCTGACCCTAGCCAAGACCCTGCCCGGACCCTAGCCGAGACCCTACTGAGACCCTAGCTGAGACCCCTGCTGAGACCCTGCTGTAACTGAGACCCTAGCTGAGACCATGCCCTGACCCTAGCCGAGACCCTGCTGAGACCCTAGCTGAGACCCTGCCCTGACCCTAGCCGAGTCCCTGATTAGACCCTACTGAGACCCTGCCCGGACTCTAGCCGAGACCCTGCTGAGACCCTAGCTGAGACCCTAGCTGAGACCCTTGCTGAGACCCTTGCTGAGACCCTAGCTGAGACCCTGCCTGGACCCTAACCGAGACCCTGCTGAGACCCATAGCTGAGATCCTGCTGAGACCCTAGCTGAGACCCTAGCTGAGACACTGCCCTGAACCTAGCCAAGACCCTGCTGAGACCCTAGCTGAGACCTTACTGAGACCTTAGCTGAGTCCCTGATGAGACCCTGCTGAGACCCTGTTTAGACCCTCCTGAGACCCTGCCCGGACCCTAGCCGAGACCCTTCTGAAACCCTGCTGAGACCCTGCTTAGACCCTACTGAGACCCTACTGAAACCCTGCCCGGACCCTAGCCGAGACCCTGCGAGACCCTAGCTGAGCCCCTGGCTGAGACCCTGCCAGAACCATAGCTGAGACCCTGCCCTGAACCTAGCCGAGACCCTGCTGAGACCCTACCTGAGACGTTACTGAGACCTTAGCTGAGTCTCTGATGAGACCCTGCTGAGACCCTCCTGAGACCCTGCCCGGACCCTAGCCAAGACACTGCTGAGACCCTTCCCGGACCCTAGCTGAGACTAGCTGAGATCCTACTGAGACCCTGCCTAGACCCTACTGAGACCATAGCTGAGACCCGAGCTGAAACCCTGCTTAGACCCTACTGAGACCCTAGCTGAGACCCTGCTGAGACCCTGCTTAGACCCTACTGAGACCCTACTGAAACCCTGCCCGGACCCTAGCCGAGACCCTGCGAGACCCTAGCTGAGCCCCTGGCTGAGACCCTGCCAGAACCATAGCTGAGACCCTGCCCTGAACCTAGCCGAGACCCTGCTGAGACCCTACCTGAGACGTTACTGAGACCTTAGCTGAGTCTCTGATGAGACCCTGCTGAGACCCTCCTGAGACCCTAGCCAAGACCTTAGCCAAGACCCCTGCCAAGACCCTGCTGAGACCCTAGCCGAGACCCTAGCTGAGACCCTAGCTGAGACCCTGCCCTGACCATAGCCGAGACCCTGCCCTGACACTAGCTGAGACCCTACTGAGACCTTAGCTGAGTCCCTGATGAGACCATGCTGAGACCCTGCTGAGACCCTAGCTGAGACCCTGCCCTGATGCTAGCCGAGACCCTGCTGAGACCCTACTGAGACCATAGCCGAGTCCCTGATGAAACCCTGCAGAGACCCTGCTTAGACCCTCCTGAGACCCTGCCCGGACCCTAGCCGAGACACTGCTGAGACCCTTCCCGGACCCTAGCTGAGACTAGCTGAGATCCTACTGAGACCCTGCCTAGACCCTACTGAGACCATAGCTGAGACCCGAGCTGAAACCCTGCTTAGACCCTACTGAGACCCTAGCTGAGACCCTGCTGAGACCCTGCTTAGACCCTACTTAGACCCTACTGTAGACCCTGCTTAGACCCTACTGCCCTGATGCTAGCCGAGACCCTGCTGAGACCCTACTGAGACCATAGCCGAGTCCCTGATGAAACCCTGCAGAGACCCTGCTTAGACCCTCCTGAGACCCTAGCCGAGACACTGCTGAGACCCTTCCCGGACCCTAGCTGAGACTAGCTGAGATCCTACTGAGACCCTGCCTAGACCCTACTGAGACCATAGCTGAGACCCGAGCTGAAACCCTGCTTAGACCCTACTGAGACCCTAGCTGAGACCCTGCTGAGACCCTGCTTAGACCCTACTGTAGCTGAGACCCTCCTGAGAACCTGCTGAGACCCTGCTGAGACCCTGCTTAGACCCTACTGTAGCTGAGACACTGCTGAGATCCTAGCTGAGATCCTGCTTAGACCTTAGCTGAGACCCTAGCTGAGACCCTGCCCGAACCCTAGCCGAGACACTGCTGAGACCCTAGCCGAGACCCTAGCTGAGACCCTGCCCGAACCCTAGCCGAGACACTGCTGAGACCCTAGCTGAGACCCTGCCCTGACCCTAGCCGAGACCCTGCTGAGACCCTAGCCGAGACCCTGCTGAGACCCTAGCTGAGACCCTGCCCGGACCCTAGCTGAGACCCTAGCTGAAACCCTGCTGAGACCCTGCTGAGACCCTACTGTAGCTGAGACACGGCTGAGATCCTAGCTGAGACACTGCTGAAACCCTGCTTAGACCCTACTGAGACCTTAGCTGAGACCCTAGCTGAGACCCTGCCCGAACCCTAGCCGAGACCCTGCTGAGACCCTAGCCGAGACCCTAGCTGAGACCCTGCTGAGACCCTAGCCGAGACCCTGCCCTGACCCTAGCCGAGACCCTGCTGAGACCCTAGCCGAGACCCTAGCTGAGACCTTAGCTGAGACCCCTCCCCCCCCCCCCCCCTTCATACGTCCAACCAACTAACTCTTTCAACCCAGTCTGAGCAACAACCACTACTACTACCCCCTCATAAATTCCCCCTTCCACCACACCTCACCCTACCCAGGCCAACCCCTCCTCTGACCGACCTCATCTGCTGCCTCCCTACCCCCATCACTGAGATTCAGTGATCAGGCAGGCATTGGCCTAGGCCACCCCTTGGTGAACAGCTGCTGGGCTTCTCAGGCCAATGGAAGGAGCAGAGGAAGGGGAGGGCAGAGACAGCAACACAGTAGACAGCCACAGCATCAGCCTCACATCTGCTCTAATGAGGCTGTTATGGGTCGCCTGGCAGATCCGGTATGGCCCAGGCTGCAGGGCTACCAGCTGGCCCACTTGCCGCCCCGGCGATGGCTCATTCACGACCTAGCTTCCCAATCCGTGTGCTGACCAGAGCACCCAGCCAGAGAAAGAGAGAGACCCCTATGTGTGCATTCAGAGCAGGGGAGTTGGGTAAGTTACTATCTAAATGTAATCTATTAGTTACTAGTTACCTGTTCAAATTTTTTTTAGCAGTAATGTAACTTTTGGATTACCCAAACTCAGTAACATAATCTGATTACTTTCCCCTTAAGAGCCATTAGAAGAAGACAAAAAGGATCCATCAAACTCATTTGGTGTGTCATCAGACTGTTAAACAGTCACCACTAGCCGGCCTGTGCCCAGTACCCTGCGTTGAACCTTAGTCACTGTCACTAGTCAGCTACCACCCGGTACTCTACCCTGCACCTTAGAGACTGCTGCCCTATGGACATAGTCATTAAACACTGGTCACTTTAATAATGTTTACATACTGTTTTACCCACTTACATTTTAGTCATTAAGCAAACGCTCTTATCCAGAATGACTTATAGTAGTGAGTGCATACATATTTTCATACTGGTCCCCCATGGGAATCAAACCCACAACCCTGGCGTTGCAAGCGCAATGCTCTGCTAACTGAGCTACATGTGACCACTTTATATGTATACAGTGCCTTCGTAAAGTATTCAGACTCCTTGACTTTTTCCACATTTTTTTTAGGTTACAACCTAATTCTAAAATTGATGAAATCTTTCAACCTACACACAATATCCCATAATGACAAAGCAAAAACGGTTTATTAGAAATATTCTTCAAATAAAGAACGGAAATACTACATTTAGATAAGTATTCAGAACCTTTACTCAGTACTTTGTTGAAGTACCTTTGGCAGTGATTACAGCCTCAAGTCTTCTTGGGTTTAATGCTACAAGCTTGGCACACCTCTGTTTGGGGAGTTTCTCCCATTCTTCTCTGCAGATTCTCTCAAGCTCTGTCAGGATGGATGGGGAGCGTTGCTGCACAGAGATGTTCGATCAGGTTTAAGTCCGGGCTCTAGCTGTGCCACTCAAGCGCATTCAAAGACTTGTCCCGAAGCCACTCCTGCTTTGTCTTGGCTGTGTGATTAGGGTCGTTGTCCTGTTGGAAGTAGAACCTTTGCCCCGGTCTGAGGTCCTGAGCACTCTGGAGCAGGTTTTCATCAAGGATCTGTACTTTGCAGTTTATCTTTGCCTCGATCCTGACTAGTCTCCCAGTCCCTGCCACTGAAAAACAGCCCCACAGCATGATTCTCCCACCAGCATGCTTCACCGTAGGGATGGTGTCAGGTTTCCTCCAGAGGTGACGCTTGGAATTCAGGCCAAATAGTTCAATCTTGGTTTCATCAGACCAGATAATCTTGTTTCTCATGGTCTGAGAATCTTTACGTGCCTTTTGGCAAACTCCAAGTGGGTTGTCATGTGCCTTTTATTGAGGAGTGGCTTCCGTCTGGCCACTCTACCATAAAGGCCTGATTGGTGGAGTGCTGCAGAGATGGTTGTCCTTCTGGAAGGTTCTCCCATCTCCACAGAGGAACTCGGGAGCCCTGTCAAAGTGACCATTGGGTTCTTGTTCACCTCCCTGACCAAGGCCCTTCTCCCCCGATTGCTCAGTTTGGCCGGTTGGCCAGCTCTAGGAAGAGCCTTGGTGGTTCCAAACTTCTTCCATTTAAGAATGATGGAGGCCCCTGTGTTCTTGGGGACCTTCAATGCTGCATAAATGTTTTGGTACCCTTCCCCAGATCTGTGCCTTGACACAATCCTGTCTCAGAGCACTATGGACAATTCCTTCAACCTAATGGCTTGGTTTTTGCTCTGACTTGCACTGTCAACTGTGGGACCTTATATAGGCAGGTGTGTGCCTTTCCAAATCATGTCTATTCAATTGAATTTACCACAGGTGGACTCCAATCAAGTTGTTAAACATCTCAAGGATGATCAATGGAAACAAGATGCACCTGAGCTCAATCTCGAGTCTCATAGCAAAGGGTCTGAATACTTATGTAAATAAGGTATTTCCATTCTTACAATTTTATACATTTGCAAAAATGTCTAAAAACCTGTTTTCACTTTGTCATTGTGAGGTATTGTGTGTAGATTGCTGAGGATTTTTATTAATTTAATCAAATTTAGAATAGGCTGTAATGTAACAAAATGTGGAAAAAGTCGAGGGGTCTGAATACTTTCCGAAGGCACTGTTGTTACGGATACAGGTATCCTGAGTGTGTATCCTGTGTGTGTGTATTTCCTTTCTCTCCTTATCCCCTCACAGGTGGCAATCATCATTCCCCAATCAGTCATCAATCTGAAGACACACCTCCTCCTGTTTCCATTACCCAATCACATCCCCTTTCCCTTGGTTTAAAAACCCATTCAGTTGTTTTCCCAATGTCTCTCTCCCTCTCTCTTTGTATGCAGAGATCTCTCTTTTTTTTGCAACTACATGTCACTTTGTCCGTTATCCTGCGAGTATTGTTTTGTTATGGTGTATGACTGTTTGTTTAATGGTGGGAAAAGGGGGTACCAAGCCAAGTCGCCCATGGGCATACATTACACGTAGGAATACTTTGTCTAAATACCCTAGTTAGAACTGGACGGACCACCCGCAGTATTTTATTGGTTAGGTAGTAGAGGTCGACCGATTATGATTTTTCAACGCCGATACCGATTATTGGAGGACCAAAAAAGCCGATACCGATTAATCGGCCGATTTTTAAAATGTATTTGTAATAATGACAATTACAACAATACTGAATTAACACTTATTTTAGCTTAATATAATACATCAATAAAATCAATTTAGCCTCAAATAAATAATGAAACATGTTCAATTTGGTTTAAATAATGCAAAAACAAAGTTTTGGTGAAAGTGCAATATGTGCCATGTAAAAAAGCTAACGTTTAAGTTCCTTGCTCAGAACATGAGAACATATGAAAGCTGGTGGTTCCTTTTAACATGAGTCTTCAATATTCCCATGTAAGAAGTTTTAGGTTGTAGTTATTATAGGAATTATAGGACTATTTCTCTCTATACGATTTGTATTTCATATACCTTTGACTATTGGATGTTCTTATAGGCGCTTTCGTATTGCCAGTGTAACAGTATAGCTTCCATCCAGTATAGCTCCTACCTGGGCACGAACCAGGAACACAACGAAGCAGCGTTACCCATGCTGAGCAAGGGGAACAACTACTCCAAGTCTCAGAGCGAGTGACGTTTGAAATGCAATTAGCGCGCGCTAACTAGCTAGCCATTTCACTTCGGTTACGCCAGCCTCATCTCGGGAGTTGATAGTCTTGAAGTCATAAACAGCGCAATGCTTGACGCACCACGAAGAGCTGCTGGCAAAACGCACGAAAGTGCTGTTTGAATGAATGTTTACGTGCCTGCTTCTGCCTACCACCGCTCAGTCAGATACTTAGATACTTGTATGCTCAGTCAGATTATATGCAACGCAGGACACGCTAGATAATATCTAGTAATATCATCAACCATGTGTAGTTAACTAGTGGTTATGATTGATTGTTTTTTATAAGATACGTTTAATGCTAGCTAGCAACATACCATGGCTTACTGCATTCGCGTAACAGGCAGTCTCCTTGTGGAGTGCAACGAGAGAGGCAGGTCGTTATTGCGTTGGACTAGTTAACTGTAAGGTTGCAAGATTGGATCCCCCGAGCTGACAAGGTGAAAATCTGTCGTTCTGCCCCTGAACAAGGCAGTTAACCCACCGTTCCTAGGCCGTCATTGAAAATAAGAATGTGTTCTTAACTGACTTGCCTAGTTAAATAAAGGTAATAAAAAAAAAAATATTTTTTTAAAAAAAATCGGTGAGCAAAAATACCGATTTCCGATTGCTATGAAAACTTGAAATCGGCCCTAATTAATCGGCCATTCCGATTAATCGGTCGACCTCTATTAGGTAGTTAGCTGGATTGAAGCAGGCTAGTCTAGTTTAGCGGTGTTTTGGGATATTTGTTTATTTCCTTGGGTCCAGCTCAGCCCCTTTTCCCGCCCCCCTTTACCGTGTGTTTAAAAATAAACCAATAGTGTTTGACGGTAGATTTAAGTTGTCTGTGGTTATTAGTTCTCACTGTTCCCATTTCACTGTTATAATTTGCATGAGTTATGTTACGGTCTCATTTACATCCCCCCTAGACTGCAGGGTCAAAGGGATTCGTAACATAAGTGGGGGCTCATCCGGGATCTTGTCATTACTGACACTCGTGCAGATTGTAGTGGTCTAGTACAGTGTTGAGCATCATAGCTGATGTAGCATTAGTGTTTGCTATTTGTTGGCTCTTGTGTTTTGGTAAAATGTCTACTTTTGATTTTAAATCCTTTTTGGTTAGCCCTACGTGGGAGGTTTTTGACAAATGTCGTAGAATTGATTTACTGACCTTGGCTGACCATTATTCGGTATCTATTCCGCAGAGTTTAGTTAAGGCGGAGGTTAAACAGCTGTTGTTAAATGTTTTGGTGGAAGAGCAAGTGCTTGTGTTACCGCTGCCTGAGCCTACTACCCCTGTAGGGGATGTTGCTGCTCCTGTAAGCCCGTTGGTGTCTGAGAACGAGGGCGAGGCTAAAGCTCCAGCCACATTGCCCCGTTTTGATCCACTCTCCCCACTGTCAACCGGTGATGCCAGGAGGGATGTCCGTTCAATACAGTTCCAACTGGAGGCGGAAGAGAGAGCCCAAATTAGGCGAGAGAATCTCCAGTTGGAGATGTGTAAAATTGAGGCAGAAAGAGAACAGCAGCATTTGGAGATGTGTAAAATTGAGGCAGAAAAAGAGACCAGCGGCAGTTGTTGTTCAAAATGCGCCAAATGGAACTGGAGGCAGAGACAGCGAGGCTAGCCTCCGTTCCTGCTGTGCCTGTTAGTGAGCCGTCCTCACCAGCTGTGTCTTCCAACACTTTTGACATTAGTAGGCAGATTGCTTTGGTACCTTTGTTCAGAGAGTCAGAGGTTGACTCCTATTTTTGTGTTTTTGAACATAGCCGTAGCATTGAAATGGCCTGAAGAGGTATGGTGGCTATTACTTCAGTGTAAATTAACTTAATATTGTATTCTATTCATGTTAGGTGTTACAGCACTGTTGGAGCTAGAAACACAAGCATTTCCCTGCGATAACATCTGCAAATCTGTGTACGCAACCAATAAACTTTGATTTGATCATAGGTGTCTCTGACTTGAGGTCAGACTTGCTCAGGTGAAACAAACTTAAACATTTTGCCCACATCCTTTCTGAATTTAAAAGTAATTAAGTAAGTCATCTAGTTTTTCAAAAGTATCTGTAATCTGATGACAATATTTTAGCTGGTAACGTAACTGATTAGTTTTATGTAATCAAATTACATGTAACCGATTTTATGTAATCAGTTACTCCCCAACCCTGCTCCTGGATGGGTGTGCTTTTTACATCAAGGGGATGTGGTGGGAATGGATGTAGTCCAACGTGTGGAGGTCATAACCTCAAACCACATTCAAGTAGGAGCGGTCTACTGTACAGTACATCCCTAATGCTTCTATCGTGTCCTTTGTGTCCAGGCTATAGGTGAAAGGCATGCCTTGGTTCCTGCAGCACTTATTTGGATGTCTATAGAATTTCCTTTCCCCTCTAGTATAATACAGTGGTCTCTGGCAAACAGAGGCCATACAAGAGGATTTAAATATGAAGGGCAAACAAAGTGGAGAGCCCTGGACAGTGGCTGCAACACTGAGGTTAGATGCAAATACTTAACATCCACACCGGAAAGAGAAACAACAGCCTGGGCCAGGCCACTGTGTGATGTTGTCTACCTGTGACTGCTCACACAATCCAGCTGCTTGTTTTATGAAGGGGATACATACATGCTTGTCAAGTGACATTTTGTATATTTGTTGGCAATGATCAGCTGTTCTTATCTATTTCCCTGGAATCCCAAACAATGGTTGAGTTTCATCATCCTTCAGCTTCGACCATGACTGGAATAAATGTGGTTTTACTTAGATGTAGTCAACTATCAGAGGAAGCTGGGCAAAACAAGGGAAATGAGCCAGGAGTCATAAGGTCGACTAAATACACTGAAAAAAAAAAAGTGCATTCGGAAAGTATTCAGACGCCTTGACTTTTTCCATATTTTATTATGTTACAGCCTTATTCTAAACTGCATTAAATAAATAAAACATTCTCAGCAATCTACACACAACACCCAATAATGACAAAGCGAAAACAGGCTACATTTTCCCCAAAATAATAAATAAATAAAACAGAAATACCTTATTTGCATAAGTATTCAGACCCTTTGCTATGAGACTCGAGATTGAGCTCAGGTGCATCCTGTTTTCATTGATCATCCTTGAGATGTTTCTACAACTTGGAGTCCACCTGTGGTAAATTCAATTGATTGGACATTATTTGGAAAGGAACACACCTGTCTATATAAGGTCCCACAGTTGACAGTGCAAAAACCAAGCCATTAGGTCGAAAGAATTGTCCGTAGAGCTCCGAGACAGGATTGTGTCAAGGCATAGATCTGGGGAAGGGTACCAAAATATTTCTGCAGCATTGAAGGTCCACAAGAACACAGCGGCCTCCATCATTCTTAAATGGAAAAAGTTTAGGAAGAGTCTTGGTGGTTCCAGAGTTGGCCGCCTGGCCAAACTGAACAACCAAGGGAGAAGGGCCTTGGTCAGGGAGGTGACCAAGAATCTGATGGTCACTCTGACAGAGCTCCAGAGTTCCTCTGTGGAGATGGGATGACAACCATCTCTGCAGCACTCCACCAATCAGGCCTTTATGGTAAAGTGGCCAGACGGAAACCACTCAGTAAAGAATTAATTTAAAAAATTTAAAAAGGCATGTGACAGCCCACTTGGAGTTTGCCAAAAGGCACGTAAAGACTCTCAGACCATGAGGAAGAAGATTATCTGGTCTGATGAAACCAAGATTGAACTATTTGGCCTGAATGCCAAGAGTCTCGTCTGGAGGAAACCTGGTACAGACCCTACGGTGAAGCACGGTGGTGGCAGCATCATGCTGTGGGCATGTTTTTCAGCGGCAGGGACTGGGAGACTAATCAGGATCGAGGCAAAAATGAACGCAGCAAAGTAGAGAGAGATCCTTGATGAAAACCTGCTCCAGAGCACTCAGGACCTCCAGACTCCAGGTTCACCTTCCAATAGGACACCGACACTAAGCACACAGCCAAGACAACGCAGGAGTGGCTTTGGGACAAGTCTCAATGTCCCTGAGTGGCTCAGCCAGAGCCCGGACTTAAACCTGATCGAACCTGATCTCTGGAGAGACCTGAAAATAGCTTTGCAGCAACGCTCCCATCCATCCAACCTGACTTGAGAGGATCTGCAGGGAAGAATCTCTCCAAATACAGGTGCCAACCTTGTAGCATTAAACCCAAGAAGACTTGAGGCTGTAATCACTGCCAAAGGTGCTTCAACAAAGTAAAGGTTCTGAATACTTATGTAAACACCAATTCATTATTTTATTTTTTTATAAATTTGCTTTGTCATTATGGGGTAGTGTGTAGATTGATGAGGGGAAAGAACAATTTAAATGTTTTAGAAAAAGGTTGTAACATAACAAAATGTGGAAAAATTCAAGGGGTCTGAATACTTTCCAAATGCATTGTAAACGCAACACTTTAAAATAAAAAGATCCCAGAAATGTCCATAAAAAGCTTATTTCTCAATTGTGTGCACAAATTTGTTTTCATCCCCATTATTGAGCATTTCTCATTTCCAAGATAATCCATCCACCTGACAGGTGTGGCATATCAATAAGATGATTAAACAGCATGATCATTGCACCTTGTGCTGGGGACAAAAGCCCACAAAAATAGTCAGTTATCACAATGCCACAGATGTCTCAAGTTGAGGGGCAATGCAATTGGCATGCTGACTGCAGGAATGTACACCATTTGCCAGAGAATTGAATGTTCATTTCTCTACCATAAGCTGCCTCAAATGTTGTTTTAGAGAATTTGGCAGTACGTCCAATCAGCCTCACAACCGCAGACCACGTGTAACCACGCCAGCTCAGGACCTCTACATCCATTTTCCTCACCTGCGGGACAGTCAGACAAGCCACCCAGACAGCTTATGAAACTGTGGGTTTGCAAAACCTAAGAATTTCTGCACAAATGTCAGAAACAGTCTCAGGGACGCGCGTCTGCATGCTCATCGTCCTCACCAGGGTCTTGAACCGACTTTAGTGGACAAATGCTCACCTTCGATGGCCACTGGCACACTTGAGAAGTGTGCTCGTCATGGATTAATTACTACTTCAACTGTACTGGGCAGATGGCAGACAGCGTATAGAGCGCGTGTGTGACATCAGCAAACCGCTGGCCATGTTGTGAACAGAGTGCCCCATGGTGGCGGTGGGGCTATGGTACGGGCAGGCATAAGCTTTGAATGCAGATACCATGACGAGATCCCGTGGCCCATTGTTGTGCCATTAATCCACCGCCATCACCTCATGTTTCAGCATGATAATGCCCGGCTCCATGTTGGAAGGATCTGTACACAATTCCTGGAAGCTGAAAATGTCCCAATTCTTCCGTGGTCTGCATACTCACCAGATATGTCACCCATTGAGCCTGTTTGGGAAGCTCTGGATCAACATGTACAGCAGTGTGTTCCAGTTTATGCCAATATCCAGCAACGTCACAATCATTGTGGGACAACATTCATAGGTCACAAACAGTCTGATCAACAGACTCATGTTTTCCCAGTCATGTGAAATCCATAAAAGATCAAATTTATTTAAATTGACTGATTTCCTTAATTAAACTAACTCAGTCTTAGAAATTGTTGCATGTATCTTTGTTCAGAGTAGTATTTTAATTCTCAGCCAGTACCGTATATTCCTAGCGGTACAAATAATAGTATTCAAAGGTAAACTCCCTCTGGTGGCCATGTAATGAAGTACACAAGCAATTAGTGGTGGTGGGGTGCCATGAGAGTAAAACTACTCTTCAAAGACAGTTGAAAAACAGAAAACATTTGACCCCTCTAGAACAGACATGGATGAATTTGAAATGAACAAAAAAATAAACTGATGATATATTTCTCATGTTTATTTATTAGTTGGAATCTTGTTCTAGGGTTGTATTAACAATTGTTTAATATTGAAATGACTTTGTAATTTCAAAAATGTAAGACCAGTACTGTACAAATGACATTTGATAAAACTCCAGTCAAAAAAAACATATTGAACACTGTGCTACTATAAGATGACGATCATATGGTATTGGATTTCATATACACACACATTTATAGAGTTAACAAAGCAGCAACACATTGCAGAACTGAAAGTAGGTAAATAGTTTCAAAACAGAAGACCAAATATGTGTTTACATGTGCAATGTTCAAATGAACAGGTAAAAAATTGGAGTTAGATTAAAACCTAGTCATCAAGCCAAGGAATGTTTCTTTAAAATGGCACTAATTAAAATGATTACTGAGTTTAGTGACTTTGGAAGGTAGTGCTTGGAAGAAAACACACTGTACAGCAAACATCTAACAAAATATGGATTTTTCACCTGGATCAGGATCCAATGTACTCTACATTTCTCTTAATTTAGAGAAGGATTTTATCCCTTTGTCTCAAAGCATCAAAAACTCCTTTTGCACCCTACACATTTGTTTTTGGCTAAAGGAGGCTTGTTGTCAATTATTTTTTACACATTGCTCCTCAAACCCTAATTAACTGACAAAGTTGTTTGGATCCCACTCAAACAACAATGTTAAGCATACCATGTTGAGCTGATGTGGTGGGATAGAGAACACAATACTAAGCCACTTTCAAGACACTACACAGGGGGGGGGTAAGACCTGGACCCTGTTTTTACTATTTTTTGTTTTAATACACCCTTCTTTCCTTGAGGACATCACTGTAGTGTAGATGGAAGCTTTGGTGTAAACATATTTTGACCTATCCACTCATTTCCAGACGAGCCTCAAGGTAGAAAAGAAAGATGTATGTCAGAGGTATTCAGACAAGGCCCAGGTTAACATTTAAGGCCACTAAAATAACAGTCTGATATCTTAAAATCCACATGGAATAATGAAACAGACTTTACCAGTGAACATAAGCCTAGCGGAGATCACCGTTTTCAGTAGAGCAGTTATGTAAGAATGTACCTGACACAGTAACTACAGTGCATTCGGAAAGTATTCAGACGCCTTCACTTTTTCAACATTGTTACTTTAAAGCCCTATTCTAAAAACGGATTCATAGTCCCCCCCCCCCCTCATCAAGCTACACAATGCCCCATAATGACAAAGCAACAGGTTTTGAATTGTAAATATTATATTTACATAAGTATTCAGACCCTTTACTCAGTCCCTTGTTGAAGCGCCTTCTGCAGCGATTACAGCCTCGAGACTTCTTGGGTATGACGCTACAAGGTTGGCACCTGTATTTGGAGAGTTTATCCCATTCTTCTCTGCATATCCTCTCAAGCTCTGTTAGGTTGGGGAGTGTCGTTGCACAGTTATTTTCAGGTCTCGCCAGAGATGTTCGATCGGGTTCAAGTCCAGGCCACTCCTGCGTTGTTTTGGCTGTGAGATTAGGGTCGTTGTCCTGACGGAAGGTGAACCTCACCCCAGTCTGAGGTTCTGAGCACGCGTTAATCAAGGATATATCTGTACTTTGCTCCGTTCAGCTTTCCCTCGATCCTGGCTAGTCTCCCAGTCCCTGCTGCTGAAAACCTCTCCACAGCATGATGCTGCCACCACCATGCTTCACCCTAGGGATGGTGCCAGGTTTCCTCCAGACGTGACGCTTGGCATTCAGGCCAAAGAGTTCAATCTTGGTTTCATCAGACCAGATAACCTTGTTTCTCATGGTCTGAGAGTCCTTTAGCAAACTCCAAGCAGGTGGTCATGTGAACTTTACTGAGGAGTGACTTCCGCTTGGCTACTCTACCAGAAAGGCCTGGTTGGTGGATTGCTGCAGAGATGGTTGTCCTTCTGGAAGGTTCACCCATCTCCAGAGACACTCTGGAGCTCTGTCAGAGTGACCATCGGATTCTCAGTCACCTCCCTGACCAAGGCCCTTCTCCCCCGATTGTCCAGTTTGGCTGGGCAGCCAGCTCTAGGAAGAGTCTTGGTGGTTTCCAAACTTCTTCCATTTAAGAACAATGGAGGCCACTGTTCTTGGGGACCTTCAATGCTGCAAATCTGTGCCTCGACACAATCCTGTCTCGAGCTCTACGGACAATTCCTTCAACCTCGCGGCTTGGTTTTTGCACTGACAACTGTGGGACCTTATATAGACGGGTGTGTGCCTTTCAAATCATATCCAATCAATTGAATTTACCACAGGTGGACTCCAATCAAGTTGTATAAACATCAAGGATGATCAATGGAAACAGGTTGCACCAGAGCTCAATTTGGGGTCTCATAGCAAAGGGTCTGAACACTTATGTAGATAAGGTATTTATTTTGTATAAATGTGCAAATATTTCTAAAAACCTGTTTTCACAGTCATTATGGGGTATTGTGTAGATTGATGAGGAAAAAATTGAATATAATCCATTTTAGAATAAGGCTGTAACAAAAAACCACTTTCCTGTGGAAAAAGGGAAGGGGTCTGACACTAGTCTGACAGTCCATATAAAAAAAGGAAAAAAAAGAGAAAGCACTCCACCACCAATGTAGAAAGCCCTTTTTTCACAGCAGTCTACACCCATCTCTGTAGAGACCTGCAGACAAAGGCAAACTAATGTTTTAGCAGTTTCCCATTTCTACATGAATAGGCACCTCATGTACAAGGTTGAACTTGAACACATGCCTCTCCCCGTAACTATTTTTATTTCATAATCGAGCCATTCAGAGGTTTATACACTGCTCAAAAAAATAAAGGGAACACTTAAACAACACAATGTAACTCCAAGTCAATCACACTTCTGTGAAATCAAACTGTCCACTTAGGAAGCAACACTGATTGACAATAAATTTCACATGCTGTTGTGCAAATGGAATAGACAAAAGGTGGAAATTATAGGCAATTAGCAAGACACCCCCAATAAAGGAATGGTTCTGCAGGTGGTGACCACAGACCACTTCTCATTCCTATGCTTCCTGGCTGATGTTTTGGTCACTTTTGAGTGCTGGCGGTGCTTTCACTCTAGTGGTAGCATGAGACGGAGTCTACAACCCACACAAGTGGCTCAGGTAGTGCAGTTCATCCAGGATGGCACATCAATGCGAGCTGTGGCAAAAAGGTTTGCTGTGTCTGTCAGCGTAGTGTCCAGAGCATGGAGGCGCTACCAGGAGACAGGCCAGTACATCAGGAGACATGGAGGAGGCCGTAGGAGGGCAACAACCCAGCAGCAGGACCGCTACCTCCGCCTTTGTGCAAGGAGGTGCACTGCCAGAGCCCTACAAAATGACCTCCAGCAGGCCACAAATGTGCATGTGTCTGCTCAAACGGTCAGAAACAGACTCCATGGGGGTGGTATGAGGGCCCGACGTCCACAGGTGGGGGTTGTGCTTACAGCCCAACACCGTGCAGGACGTTTGGCATTTGCCAGAGAACACCAAGATTGGCAAATTCGCCACTGGCGCCCTGTGCTCTTCACAGATGAAAGCAGGTTCACACTGAGTACATGAGCACATGTGACAGACATGACAGAGTCTGGAGACGCCGTGGAGAACGTTCTGCTGCCTGCAACATCCTCCAGCATGACCGGTTTGGCGGTGGGTCAGTCATGGTGTGGGGTGGCATTTCTTTGTGGCGCCGCACAGCCCTCCATGTGCTCGCCAGAGGTAGCCTGACTGCCATTAGGTACCGAGATGAGATCCTCAGACCCCTTGTGAGACCATATGCTGACACATGCACATTTGTGGCCTGCTGGAGGTCATTTTGCAGGGCTCTGGCAGTGCACCTCCTTGCACAAAGGCGGAGGTAGCGGTCCTGCTGCTGGGTTGTTGCCCTCCTACGGCCTCCTCCACGTCTCCTGATGTACTGGCCTGTCTCCTGGTAGCGCCTCCATGCTCTGGACACTACGCTGACAGACACAGCAAACCTTTTTGCCACAGCTCGCATTGATGTGCCATCCTGGATGAACTGCACTACCTGAGCCACTTGTGTGGGTTGTAGACTCCGTCTCATGCTACCACTAGAGTGAAAGCACCGCCAGCACTCAAAAGTGACCAAAACATCAGCCAGGAAGCATAGGAATGAGAAGTGGTCTGTGGTCACCACCTGCAGAACCATTCCTTTATTGGGGGTGTCTTGCTAATTGCCTATAATTTCCACCTTTTGTCTATTCCATTTGCACAACAGCATGTGAAATTTATTGTCAATCAGTGTTGCTTCCTAAGTGGACAGTTTGATTTCACAGAAGTGTGATTGACTTGGAGTTACATTGTGTTGTTTAAGTGTTCCCTTTATTTTTTTGAGCAGTGTATATTCAATCCATGCGTAAACAGGCAAGATCATTTAATGACTTTCATTTTAAATATTTAGATTGTATATTAGTGATTGAAATAGAACTAACGGGAAACACATGTTACATAGTGGTCACTGAGTCAGGAGACAATCTGCTGTCTAATACACTACATCTGCAGAGACACCCACACGTCTAACAGTAGCAGAACAGAAATCAACCATACCTAGTCCTAGAAATAAAATATACACTGATATGATCGTGTAGAAGTCCTAAGACTAGAGTTTAGCATATCTACATCGTGTTCGCGGTGGAGCTTAAATTTAGGATTGCATTCATGCGTAATTTCAAAATGTGGAGTTTCATAGCAAGATGACCCATCAACATGCTAACTGACCTAAACTGCTCACTGTTTAGTAGTACAACTTTTTACTGCTTTGAAATGAGACAACTAACATTTCTAGTCAACTGGGGAAATTAATGAGGGAAATTAATGAGGTTGTTTGATTGCGACGCCTCCAAAAGGCCCATTTAAGATTGTAATGGAACCTAAATCTATTTTCTTGCATAATGGCTTTGTTCCAGCTATGTTGCTGGGAACAAGGTCTTTGTAACAACAAACAGATTCTACATTTTCTGCAATTATCCAATTTGAATACAGAGACTGGTATCGTCAGGGACAGTTGTCCATGCAGAACACGTGGAATCTGTAGTTGCTAGAGGGCTGTTTCATGGCCATGCTAGGTATAAAGAATACATCTACACAAACGGGCACAAGTGATTTCATCACACTACAGCCACAAAACATCAGTTAATGAATCAACCAAGTTCCACTGCAGCACTGTACATATGGTCATACTGAACAGTCTGACATTGGCTTGTAGACAGGTGAATGACAGCGTGTCACACATCTGGATCAGAAGTTGGAATATGGGGATATTGAATGGATATGAGTGTGTATGTAGTGCATGTGCAAGTGTGGCAGAAGAGCAGATCCAGAAAGGCCAGAAGAGGGGGCTTTCTCACAAACCATACATGGGGAGTAAGAGATGTAGCTGAAGTGTACTTCCATCTTAATGACCAGAGGCAATTTTGAAGAGTCTCCAATGAGGGGGGGGGGGGGGGGGTGTCATGCAGCATAGACCACCTTCCCAGGCCACAGGCCCCTGGAACCAGGCAGCCATCTGGAGGTAGGAAGAGGGGACTGAGGGTTTGGAGGAGAAGCTCTTAGAAGATCTGGATCATGGACTCCCGAGATTTTCCGACTCCAATCCATTTCACTGCGGGTGAAAAGGAGTTATTGAAAAGCTTTACCAATATGACCTCTACAAATGGACATTTCACCACAGCTGCATCAACTGGACATGAAGGTGTTAAGGAGAGGGGAGGGTTCTTACCGGGCACACCGAGGTGCTCCTCAATGTAGAGGACATATTTCTGGGCGTTCTCTGGCAGCTCATCGAACGTTCTGACGGCAGAGGTGTCACTGTTCCAACCTGGCAGGGTGGCATACTGAACGTCAACACTTTGTAAGACTTCCTGGTTGGCTGGGGATAGGTGGGGACAATGTCAGGCCATTGGCTACCACAAACATCTTAAGATCAGACTTGGTGGCAGCTGAGCGGGGTATTGGCAGGTAGCCTAGCGGTTAGAGCGTTGGGCCGGTAACCGAAAGGTTACTAGTTCAAATACCCGAGCTGACAAGGTGAAAATCAGTCTATGCGCTCTTGAGCAAGGCACTTAACCCTAATTTGTTCCAGGAGCACCATATATTAAGCAAGTTGAGGAGACTAAACTGCTTGGATTAACACTGGATTGTAAACAGTCATGGTCAAAACATATTGATACAACAGTAGCTAAGATGGGAAGAGGCATGTCCATAATAAATGCACAGCTCTGCCTTAACACTATCAACAAGGCAGGTCCTACATGCTAGAGGTCGACCGATTAATCGTAATGGCCGATTAACTTGAAATCAGCCCTAATCTTTCATAACAATCGGAAATCGGTCATTTGACGCCTTTTTTTTACACCTTTATTTAACTAGGCAAGTCAGTTAAGAACACATTCTTATTTTCAATGACGGCCTAGGAACGGTGGGTTAACTGTCTTGTTCAGGAGCAGAATGACAGATTTTTACCTTGTCAGCTCAGGGATTCAATCTTGCAACCTTACGGTTAACTAGTCCAACGCTCTAACCACCTGCCTCATGAGGAGCCCGCCTGTTATGCGAATGCAGTAAGAAGCCAAGGTAAGTTGCTAGCTAGCATTAAACTTCTCATAAAAAACAATCAATCATAATCACTAGTTATATCATCAACCATGTGTAGTTATTACTATTTATCTAGCGTTGCATATAATCGATGCAATGCGCATTCACGAAAAAGGACTGTCGTTGCTCCAACGTGTACCTAACCATAAACATCAATGCCTTTCTTAAAATCAATACACAGAAATATATATTTTTAAACTTGCATATTTAGCTAAAAGAAATCCAGGTTAGCAGGCAATATTAATCAGGTGAAATTGTGTCACTTCTCTTGCGTTCCTTGCACGCAGAGTCAGGGTATATGAAACAGTTTGGGCAACATGGCTCATTGCGAACTAATTTGCCAGAATTTTACGTAATTATGACATAACATTGAAGGTTGTGCAATGTAACAGGAGTATTTAGACTGATGGATGCCACCTGTTAGATAAAATACCTAACGGTTCCGTATTTCACTGAAAGAATAATTGTTTTGTTTTCCGGAAACTAATCCGGAAACTAATCCGGAAACTATCATATTAATGACCTAAGGCTCGTATTTCTGTGTTATGTTATAATTAAGTCTACGATTTGATAGAGCAGTCTGACTGAGCGATGGTGGGCACCAGCAGACTCGTAAGCATTCATTCAAACAGCAATTTCGTGCGTTTTGCCAGCAGCTCTGCTGTTTTTGAATTCAAGCCTATCAACTCCCGAGATTAGGCTGGTGTAACCGATGTGAAATGGCTAGCTAGTTAGCGGGGTGCGCGCTAATAGCGTTTCAAACGTCACTCGCTCTGAGACTTGGAGTAGTTGTTCCCCTTGCGCTGCTTCGAGGGTGGTTTTTGTCGATGTGTTCCTGGTTCGAGCCCAGGTAGCAGCGAGGAGAGGGATGGAAGCTATACTGTTACACTGGCAATACTAAAGTGCCTATAAGAACATCCAATAGTCAAAGGTATATGAAATACAAATCGTATAGAGAGAAATAGTCCTATAATTCCTATAATAACTACAACCTAAAACTTCTTACCTGGGAATATTGAAGACTCATGTTAAAAGGAACCACCAGCTTTCATATGTTCTGAGCAAGGAATTTAAACGTTAGCTTTCTTACATGGCACATATTGCACTTTTACTTTCTTCTCCAACACTTTGTTTTTGCATTATTTAAACCAAATTGAACATGTTTCATTATTTATTTGAGGCTAAATTGATTTTATTGATGTATTATATTAAGTTAAAATAAGTGTTCATTCAGTATTGTTGTAATTGTCATTACAAAGAAAGAAATAATATATATATATATATATATTTTTTTTAAATCGTCCAATTAATCGGTATCGGCTTTTTTGGGTCCTCCAATAATCGGTATCGGCGTTGAAAAATCATAATCAGTCGACCTCTACTACATGCCCTAGTTGTGTCGCACCTGGACTACTGTTCAGTCATGTGGTCAGGTGCCACAAAGAGGGACTAAGGAAAATTACAATTGGCTCAGAACAGGGCAGCACGGCTAGCCCTTGGATGTACATAGAGCTAACAATAATATGCATGTCAATCTCTCCTGGCTCAAAGTGGAAGAGAGATTGACTTCATCACTACTTGTTTTTGAGAGAGGTATTGACATGTCGAAAGCACCGAGGTGTCCGTTTAAACTACTAGCACACAGCGCCGACACCCAGCATACCCCACAAGACATGCCACCCGGAGTCTCTTCACAGTCCCCAAGTCCAGAACAGACTATGGGAGGTGCACAGTAATACATAGAGCCATGACTACATGGAACTCTATTCCACATCAGATAACTGATGCAAGCAGCATAATCAGATTGAAAAAAATGATAATACACCTTATGGAACAGCAGGGACTATGAAGAGACACACGATAAGACACGCAATCTACACACACACACACAAGGTTTGTAGATGTGATAGTAGAGTAGTGGCCTGAGAGAACACAATCTGTTGTGAAATGTAATGTTATGTTTTGTGTTAACTGCCTTAATGTTGCTGGACCCTAGGAAGAGTAGCTGCTGATTTGGCAGGAACTAAATGGGGATCCTTATTAAATACAAATACTACTATGGCTGACCATGTAAAACATATTTCACTGCACCTATCCGGTGTATGTGACAATAAAACATAGTTTTTTGGGGGAATACTGCAATTAGGAATATAATCAGCTCCCTTATCTGGTTCACTTCATCCTCATTAACAAGGAGGAGCCTACCTGGAAAATGAGGTATATTTTCACCGTCCACAGAGTATGACACACCAACTTTGATCTCAGGGAGCACATCCAAGATGTCTAGTTTGGTGAGAGCTAAGCTGAACGGGAGGACAACAGAACATTTGGAGGTTAGCATGCATGTTACCAACACCCAAATGCAGGATGTGTACAACGCTGATAAGGTCTATTCAAGTATACTGAAGTAAAAAGTAAGTAAGTAAAAAGCGGGAGGTGTGGTGATGGCCAGTACAGAGTTGAGGGAGGGGGAACTCACGCAGTGAAGCCGTTAATCATGTGGGCATATTTGATGAGCACGAGGTCCAGCCAACCGCATCTCCTTTTACGGCCCGTGGTCACACCCACTTCTTTCCCCCTCGTCTGCAGGAGCTCCCCAACGTCCTTCAAGAAGAAAAGACACTCAAGAATCACTTTAAGAAAGCTGACAACGTAAACCATGGCCATGTCAAGTTTTAAAATGTCACCATTCTCTGTCCTGTCCAGGTGAAGAAAATGGTAGTTCTGTTATTGTATGGATTATTTCACAAGCTCCACCAGAGGGAGCTGTTTAACCACCAACTATCGTTCCCAAAACTGTTTCGACACCCACAGTCGCATGCCTCTGCCTGTGATGTTCACAGAATACACACTGGATTTCAGAACTCTGATGACTCAATCAGCAACTATGCCATCCCCCCCGCACATTGACACTAGTCTACTCACACTGGATACAGAAAGCAGGAAACACAGCCATGTGAACCAATATGACTCTAGCCTGCAGCTGTCAAAGGCACTAAGGCCTGGCTTCCCTCAAGGTAGACAGGCTGACATTCTTACATTGAACTGCTCAGAGGGAAAGGCTCCGATGCCAACCCGGGTGGTGTAGGCCTTGACCACGCCGTACACCTCACCCACGTTCTGAGGTGGCATGCCTAGGCCCGTGCACACCCCGCCTACTGTGCAGTTAGACGAGGTCACGAAAGGGTACGTTCCTGAAATCAACATACCAAAAGGATAAACACCATCTTATTTCCTTCTCTGTCTTCCTCAGATAAAACAGACATGACAATGCATTGGTGCTGCAGTCAAGTTACAACAGATGATTATCATAGCACAATGACTGTTAACATACAGTACCAGTCTATTTTCTACATTGCAGAATAGTGAAGACATCAACACTTTGAAATAACACATGAAATCATGTGGTAACCAAAAAAAAAAAGTGTTAAACAAATCGAAAATGTATTTTATATTTGAGATTCTTCAAAGTAGCCACGCTTTTCACCTTGACAGCTTTGCACACTCTTGGCATGCGCTCAACCAGCTTCACCTGGAATGCTTTGCCAACAGTCTTGAAGGAGTTCCCACATATGCGGAGCACTTGTTGGCTGCTTTTCCTTCACGCTGTGGTCCAACTCATCCCAACTGGGTTGAGGTCGGGTGATTGTGGAGGCCAGGTCATCAGATGCAGCACTCCATCACTCTTCTTGGTCAAACAGCCCTTACACAGCCTGGAGGTGTTGGGTCATTGTCCTGTTGAAAAACAAACGATAGTGGGACTAAGTGCAAACCAGATGGGATGGCGTATCGCCTCAGAATGCTGTGGTAGCCATGCTGGTTAAGTGTCCCTTGAATTCTAAATAAATCCCAGACAGTGTCACCAGCAAAGCACCCCCACACCGCCTCCATGCTTCACGGTGGGAACCACACATGCTAAGATCATCCGTTCACCTACTTCGCATGGCGGTTGGAACCAAAACTAAGGATCGGACCAAAGAACAGATTTCCACCAGACTAATGTCCATTGCACGTGTTTCCTGGCCCAAGCAAGTCTTTTCTTCTTATTGGTGTGTGTGCTTTAGTAGTGGTTTCTTGGCAGCAATTTAACCATGAAGGCCTGAGTCGCACAGTCTCCTCTGAACAGTTGATGTTGAGATGTCTGTTACTAGAACTCTATGAAGCATTTATTTGGGCTGCAATTTCTGAGGCTGGTAACTCTAATGAACTTATTCTCTGCAGCAGAGGTAACTCTGGGTCTTCCTTTCCTGTGGCGGTCCTCATGAGCCAGTTTCATCATAGCGCTTGATGGTTTTTCTTGAAATTATCCAGAATGACTGACCTTCATGTCTTAAATTAATGATGGACTGGCATTTCCCTTTGATTATTTGAGCTGTTCTTGCCATAATATGGACTTGGTCTTTCACCAAATAGGGACATCTTCAGTATACCACCCCTACCTTGTCACAACACAACTGATTGGATCAAATGCATTAAGGAAAGAAATTCCAAATTCACTTTTCACAAGGTACACGTGTTAATTGAAATCCATTCCAGCTGACTACCTTATGAAACTAGTTGAGAGAATGCCAAGAGTGTGCAAAGCTATCATCAAGGCAAAGGGTTGCTATTTGAAGAATCTCAAATATATTTGATTTGTTTAACCTTTTTTGGTTACTACACGATTCCATGTGTTATTTCATAGTTGATGTCTTCAACATTATTCTACAATTTAGAAAATAGTAAAAAATAAAAACCCTTGAAGGAGTAGGTGTGTCTAAACTTTTGACTGGTACTATAGCTTGTAATACAAGTAAAGGAAACTAAATGCTTCAGTCTCAACATGACATGCAAACAATCTCCCTGTCAGGTGTGCTTAAACAGAGGTGGATTTTCTAGTCCAGGTTAATGGGCCTTTCAGATCAGAGGGGTTGAGAATTCCCCCCCATAAATGTCTGCACAGGTGCAAAAACAGTCTCCTTTATGCAAATAACATTAGCAAGGCCATATGATACCTCCTACTTTCACCTACTACCATTGTATCAAGGAAAAAGAAAATGGTGACCGTCAGTACATAGCAACCCTCTCCTTCAGCAGTTGTGTTTATGGATGGCATGCTTTGTGACAGAAATATCTGAAAGTGACACTAGAAAGCATAGCTCAGAGTCATGCACGGTATAAGAGTGCTCTCTGGTGTTCGGAGCAGTGAACAGGTTGTTCCAATCCTTATGACAGCTCCGATACAACTGTTTCAGTAGAGTTAACACCAGTAAAAACGGCTTGAATTTCCAGCCGGCTTCTTGAAGACCATCAGTTTGTTAGCTTGATCAGTTCAATGGAGGTTAATTGACATTATGACATAGTGGTGGATACTCACCAAAGTCAATATCTAAGAGGGCAGCGTTGGCTCCTTCTACCAGGATCTTTTTGGGAGGTCCATGTAGGGCCTCGTACATGTAGAAGACGCCATCTTTCACCATATGCTTTAACTTCTCCACGTAATCCTGGACAAGATCACCACACATAACCCTAAAATTACACTGAAATGTAGGAAGGACATAATGTATCCAGTGATATGTTTATTCAACTGATATGGAGGACCTGCATCTGACCTTCAACTTGGACAACTCTCCATCGATGTCAATCACCAGGGTCGGGTACATAGACTGATACTGCGAGGCTAAGACTTTAAATCTACAGAGGATAGACGTCAATACAGTTCCGTTTTTAATCTTACCAGAGCTAGTTGTACTCAACAGGAGGATAGCCATTATTGGCCATGTGAGGACAAGGCCACACCCTCACCTTTCAGAGAACAGCGTGAAGTCAGACATGAGGTCACATATCCGGAGGCCGCTGCGGGCTGCTTTGGCTGAGTACACCGGGCCAATCCCCTTTTTTGTTGTTCCGAGGCTGGGTGAGGAATACAGGGAATAATATGGAGTCACTGCCTCGACATCAACCACACGCACCGGTCCTTCAACATGTATTTGTGTGTGATTGTGTAAGGTCAGACGTGATGGAGTTGTAGGGAAGTAGCTACTATTCTAAGGAGTGTTTATGAGGCTGGAACATCGCCTGCTGCCTTGCTGCTGACTGAAACAATGGCGCTGCAGTGAGGGCTGGAGAGCATCATCACAGTCACATGGTGCTGCTAGGGGATGTCTGGTGACGTAACATCCCTGGTCTGATGTAGGGATGACTTTGCTCCAGAAGACCACTTTTATATCCTCACTGATAAGGTCTTTCTCACATGAGACAGGGTATCATGAGTACTAACCCCTCCAGCAAGACAGCAAAATAACACAGGTCAGGTCCACCATGAGAACAAGGAACAAGTCATGCTGTTACTGCAGGAGATCTAATCTAAGCCTATGTTCTCTGAGGTAAGAGTGAAGTTGTAAAGCCTTGTGGAATTTCAACACCATAACTGGTGATATAAGCCTATAATGAGTTGCCCTTTACTGCCCATGGGAGAAAACTGGTACAATACATAGCTGTTGAGCAAGTTCAAACACTGCAGACTGTTTTACACAATAATTCAAAAATCAGGACAGTGTGCTTATTTTGATCCTGAACAAAAGCTTAAAATGCCTTGTATATCAGAGTGCTGTCCTGTGTCTTAGCTGTCCTTCCTAACCTCTTCTCAGAACCAGATTGGGTGTCTCCATCACATGACTAACTGGTAACAGTAGTAACCTGCAATAGCTCCATGACTAACTGGTAACAAACAGGAACCTGCAATAGCTACATTAGTGTAGGATTTGTTTGCTATTCCTGAATATGGAATAAACCCCAGACTACAGTATGAGTGAAATTTGGCTAATCACAGCCACTTCTTTCAGGCAGAACGCACAAGGCAAAACTGTTAAAACCGCTCCACAACACCGGTGCAGAGAACAAAGCTGTGATATTTCAGTTGTTCCAGTACTTATGCTAGCTAGACATTATGCTGAAAAGGTTTACACTGCGTATCCGCCGAGCCATAAACCAGGAGAATGACAGGTGGCGGGGTTCTTACTTCTTGCCCGCTTGCTCTTGTCTCTGCTGCTCTTGCACACCATCGACCGCTTGATGGAAATCAAACACTGTGGGAGGTAGAGAAGGGCAAACTCACAATCCTGGTCAACTCGCCCCCGCTTCTCACTAAAACCTAACATCCCAATTATCTCCCTTTTCTCCCCGGAAGTGTTCCCTTGTGCACTCGACACCCATTTAACAGCATTGGATTGGTTGGAGAATCCACAACAGTTCTTACACCAATCCTTCATTTTAAAATCCATGAAGGGAAGTAGTGTCTGTCGCTCTCTTCCAGTCAGAACTGACCCCTCGTTCTCACAGGGGTCCTATAAAATCTGATTTCACATTGTCCGCGTTTGGCAGTCATTGTAAATAAGAATTTGTTCTTAACTGACTAGCTAAATATATTTTTTAAATAAATAGAGCAGCTGAAGTTGTAATATAAAGGCCCTTAAAGAAAAGCCTGAGGCAGGGCTTACCAATGTGTGCTCGGTCTGAAATGATCAGCCTCTTGTCCCAGCCCACCAGACCTGAACACACACAAGACATCTGACATTAGCCCCTTTAAGCAATACGGCAATCTTCTAGGCATCAGAGTAAAAGAGAATATTAAAACAGGATAGCTCCTTCATACTCACTTTTGCCTTTGCCCACATTCTTCTCAGCCTCCTCAAAGAGGCCAGGCAGGTGGATCACTACCCCGTTACCTGTGGAACAGACACAGGCAACATGGAAGACGTGGAGAAAGTGATGCATCAGTAACTAAACAGGGAAGTGAACCAAAGTACTTTCCCATGAAGAGCTAAATACACATACTTAGTCAATAAATAAATAAAAGTTGATCTTAGAAAAACAGGTCTGCTCTTCCAGAGCAATCATGAAGACCACACATTAATCAAATGAGGAAAGGGCCATAATAACCTTCTCTGCACATAGAAAGTCTTATTCAAGATGACTTTTTCCTCATGGCAAACACTGCTCTGGATTTGTTTTTTGCCCTCAAAGTCTGCCTGTAGAGTTCAACTAGAGAGCAATAGTAGACAGTGTGCAAGTTAAGAATTGATTCACTTAACATTCTATAATGTTGAAATGCTGACGAGTCGTGGTTAAGAGCCAGAGGACATCTTTGTTACGTGTCACCAAAATAGACTAGACCAGTGGTCACTAACCTTTGAGTCAATATCACTGAGTAAATGCATGCTGCTCTGATTTTTTATTAACATGACTTAAAATGTAAGCCTACGCAACATGAACCAATTAAAAACAGTACTGTAGCAATGAGGTTTGTGCAGGAAGCTATAGGCCCAATACAGTATCACCACATACTGGCTCTGCGTGAATTTACCTGCCAATGCATTGTTGTTCGGGACATTTAGTCTCAGCGGAGGGAGAGAGCAGCAGACTAAGGGTCCATCTCTCAACATCCCTCCACTCTCCCTTTCCTCCACTGACACTGACCAAAAAGGGACAGTCTTCCAGCTGATGGCGAAACTTGAGTCGCACCGCATTATTTCTGCCTCATACACAAATTCCTGTTTTTACGCCTATAAAACAGAGTGTTGGATTCGGGGTTAAACTTGGAACATTGTTATACTCAAAAGTGTAGGAACATTATGGCACCCCTCATGTCTCTTTTGGAACTAATAAAGTTTGGGAGGGGCTGAGTGCAGGGAAAACAATTGCATGTGACAGTACTGATAAGGGGAGAAACCATTGAAGGCTCATATCACTTAGTTCCCTGCTTAGCAAGAATGATATGAATGGTGGTATGAATACCACCACGGGGGAAGCCATGTCTGTGTCGGAGTTACAGCTGTATCGACCCTTTGGGAAGAATTAAACTTGGTTAAGATTCTCTAGTGTCCGTGAGTTATTTACTCAAAATTATAACCCAAGAGAAAGTGAAATATTCCTCAATATAAATGAAGACCCACGCCACTAATAACACCGCAAGCCTATCAATACACTTTCCTACTCATTCATTACTGCTGCACCTTGTAGCACTGAGTGGACATAGAAAGAACAAACATTTTATGGGTTATAAAAGTGGTGAATACAAAGTGTTGACAGTGCTGAGAAAGAACTTAAACTTACTCATATAAACAGTATCTCTTTGCTGTATTTGTTGACAGTTTCTCTCTAGTCATGGCTTTAAAAGTTTTGAAATCTCACAGTATCAATTTTGTCATAGCTTTCTTTTATGCCTGCTACGTTACTGCAGACCCAGTCATCTGAGCAATCTGATTGGCCAGCGGTCGCATAGTGCACTTGATTTCCTCTCCAGGCCCACCGGGAAGGCAGAGTTTGTACTTTCAGACACATGAAATGGCAACAGTTTGCCTGCCCGGCGCGCAGGGCAGTTGAATTGGCTGCACCTACCACCAACAGCCCGAGACTAATAAAAATAAACTATTCAAAAAAAAAACTAATAAGAACACAACGCTTTATCGTTGGTTTATCGTTATCGACCTGTTGGTGAACATTGGACTAGACAATCAGCCCATTAGCGAAATATTACTGCAGATAAAATGTGTAGCACTCTGTTAGCCTGCGAGGTGGCTCCCAGTCAAGTCAATCACATTGTGTGGCATCAGGCAAAACTGGAAATATTAGAATATAATACAGATTGGCTAGATTTAGAGGGGAGAAGTCATTCATTTTAGCTGCTTGCATACAAAAGTGTGGATGGAAACTGCACAGGAGATTCAATAAACAGAAAGCTGTATGAACCAAAGACTAGAGAACTGACCATAGTAAACCATTAGCATTTCTTCATAGATCAATTCTTATTGTGAAAATCAGCCATTTTTCCTGTTCAGTCCAGTAAATATTGGCTGAGTTCTACTCACCAATGAAAGCAGTGACCTTGGGGTTGATAATGCCGCTGGGTAGAAGGTGGAAGTCATACTCCACAGAGTCCACCACCACCGTGTGTCCTGCATTGTTACCACCCTGCAGAGAGGGAAACAGAGAGACAAGACATCCAACATTATGAAACAAATCACACCACCATAAGCAATGTGAAAGGCTATAGCCTTGCTTTTCACGACTCAATATTGGACATACAGCAGAAGCACGTCAACCTTTCCCCCCATATTTGTACAGTATGTTCTTTTGAACACAGATAATGTAGTTTGTCCTCTAGTCTCTGACACATATCAGAAGAGCCCATTCATAGACACTGACAACCTAGAGCCTATTGACAATAATAAAACTCCCCTGGCCAGAAGAGGCTAAGAACCCCAATGCGTGCTCTAAACGTTAACATGCATCGCTTACGGTAGAGTTTCAGAAACATAAGAAAAGTAAAATTACTACACACCTTTATAGGGTTCCCACACAGCCATATTTCAAATGTTACATTGCTTCTAGAGCCAATTGGCCTCTAAATAGAACATACAGTGCATTCGGAATGTATTCCGACCCCTTTGATCCACATTGTTACGTTACAACCTTACCCTAAAATGGATTAAATAGGGCCTCCCGATTGGCGCAGCAGTCTAAGTAGTGAGGCGTCACTACAGACCGGGTTCAATCCCAGGCTGTGTCACAACCGGCCGTGACTCCCATAGGGCGGTGCACAACTGGACCAGCATCGTCTGGGTTGGGGAGTGTTTGGCCGGGGGGCTTCACTTGGCATACGAGGGGAGAAGCAAGGTTTGGTGGGTCACGTTTGAAGTAGTATGACTTGCCTTTCGAGCCCGTTGGAAAGTTGCAGCGATGAGATCGAGGAAAAGTAAAATACAAAAAATAAAATGTTTTTCATCAAGTGAAAAACAAGTGTCGAATTTTTTGCAAATGTATTACAAATAAAATAAGCTATTTATTTACATAAGTATTCAGACCCTTTGCTATGAGACTCAAAATTGAGCTCAGGCACTTCCTGTTTCCATTAATCATCCTTGAGATGCTTCTACAACTTGAAGAGTACCCCTGTGGTAAATTAAATTGATTGGGGAAGGGTACCAAAACATTTCTGCAGCATTGAAGGTCCCGAAGAACAGAGGCCTCCATCATTCTTAAATGGAAGAAGTTTGAAACCACCAAGACTCTTCCTAGAGCTGGACGCCCAGCCAAACTGGGCAATCGGGGGAGAAGGGCTTTGGTCAGGAAGGTGACCAAGAACCAGATGGTCAATCTGACAGAGCTCCTCTGTGGAGATGGGAGAACCTTACAAAAGGACACCTGCGCTGCAGGACCACCAATCAGGCCTTTATGGTAGAGTGGCCAGACGGAAGCCACTCCTCAGTAAAAGGCACATGACATCCCACTTGGGAGTTTGCCAAAAGGCACCTGAAGACTCAAGACATTGAGAAACAAGATTCTGGTATGATAAAACCAAGATTGAACTCTTTGGGCTGAATGCCAAATCTGGAGGAAACCTTGCACCATCCCTACAGTGAAGCATGGTGGTGGCAGCATTACGCAGTGGGGCTGTTTTTCAGTGGCAGGGACTGGGAGACTAGTCAGGATTGAGGCAAAGATGAACAGCGCAAAGTACTGAGAGGTCCTTGATGAAAACCTGCTCCAGAGCGCTCTGGACCTCAGAAGGTGAACCTTCACCCCAGTCTAACAGGACAACGACCCTAAGCACACAGCTAAGACAACGCAGGAGTGGGTTTGGGACAAGTCTGACTATCCTTGAGTGGCCCAGCCAGAGCCTGGACTTGAACATCTCTGGCAAGACTTGAAAATAGCTGTGCAGCTCCCCATCCAACCTGACAGAGCTTGAGAGGACCTGCAGAGAAGTATGGGAGAAACTCCCCAAATACAGGTGTGCCAAGCGTGTACCATCATACCCAAGAAGACTCGAGTATATAATTGCTACCAAAGGCACTTCAACAAAGTACTGAGTAAAGAGCCTGAATACTTTGGCAAAATGTGTTTATTTTTTTTATACATTTGCAAAAAAGTCTAAAAACAAGTTTTTGCTTTGTCATTATGGGGTATTGTGTGTAGATTAAGTTTTTTTTCCTCTAATCAAGCTTAGAAATCACTGTAACCTAACAGAATGTGGAAAAAGGCAACATGTCTGAATACTTTCCGAATGCACTGAATCTACCTCAAATACCGTATGATCTATCCTGATGCCTAGTCACTTTACCCTGCCTTCATGTGCATATCTACCTTAAATACCTCAACCCTGCACATTGATCTGGTACTCCCTACATGCACTGAGTGCATAAAACAGGCTCTTTCAATGACAGACTTACCAGGTAAAAGCTATGATCCCCTATTGATATCACTTGTTAAATCCACTCCAAAACCAGTGTAGATGAAGGACAGGAGACGGCTTAAAAATCCTTCGAGACATGGATTGTGTATGTGTGCAATTCAGAGGGTGAATGGGCAAGACAAAACATTTCAGTGCCTTTGAACGGGGTACGGTAGTAGGTGCCAGGCGCACCGGTTTGTGTCAAGAACTACAACGCTGCCCAGTTCACACAACCGTTTCCTGTGTGTATCAAGTAAGGAACGCTTTCGACACCTTGTAGAGTCCATGCCCCGACGAATTGAGGCCATTCTGAGGGCCAAAGGTTACAACTTAATATTAGGAAGGCGTTCTTAAAAACCTCAAGGATCGGACCCTTTCAATATTCACCTAAAATGACATGCCCAAATCCAACTGCCTGTAGCCCAGGACCTCAAGTAAGGATATGCGTATTCTTGATACGATTTGAAAGGAAATACATTTAAAAAACACCTTGTGGAAGTTTGTGGAAATGTGAAATTAATGTAAGAGAATATAACATTAGATCTGGTAAAAGATACAGTGATGGTGTTAAAAAATTAGAACCCAGTTCCTACATTTGAATATAAAAATGTACCCTGAGAATGACCCTGAGAATGACAAATCAGAGAAAGATTACTGAATGTAAGTACATTTACCTTCAGAGGTGAAGGTATCAAACCAGTTGCCATGGTAAGTTTGTTGTGCACTCTTCAAACAGCATGGTGTTCTTTCACTGTAATAGCTACTGTAAATTGGACAGAGCAGTTAAATAAACAAGAATTTAAGCTTTATGCCCATATAAGACATGTCTATGTCCTGGGAAATGTTCTTGGCACTTACAACGTCATGCTAATCACATTAGCTCAACCATCCCGGTGGAGGGACACCGATCACGTAGAGGTTTTAATGCTTTGTACAATCAGGGTATAACGCCATTCGTGTAATTTTATTTCTCGTTTTATTGTATTTTTAAACCCTGCATTGTTGGGGAGGGCTCGTAAGCAAGCATTTCACAGTCAAGTCTACACCAGTTGTATTTGCTGCATGTGGAAAATACAATTTTATTTGACCCATCTATCACATAGCCAAACACACGATTCCCATTTACAGTCAGCAAAGACTGCTTCAAAAAGATAAAACAAGCTGGACAGGAGATACCAGATTCCATCTTGCACATTATATCTCCCAAGTCACCATCCCAACACAGTATAACAAAAGGGAGAAGTTGAAACAGAACACACATGCTGATTATTAGGCAACTACAATAGACCATTAGCAGTAGAACAACAGAGCCGTATATTAGTTTGACAGTACACTTTATTGATGAGGAGTTAACTGAAAGGTCGGTGCTTGCAAACATCATAGGCTAGGTCACGGAGAACACTGGAGAGAAAACGTCGCTCTGGGGTTGAGAGAAGCTCTAACCGCCTGGGGACTGAATGAGGAGCTGCTAGTGTGCCTAACGATAACGGTGCAAACGTGGTGATGGCCATTGCGTTGAATGACTGGATCAGACTCAAATGTTTTGGACACAGGCTGCACCTTGCAATCGGTAAGCTACATGTTAAGGCACTGACTTCATTAGGTGTTTACCATTCACGTCGATGGGGTTGTAATAGAGCGCGTCAAGTTCCTTCGTGTCCACATTACTAAGGACCTATCATTATCCAAACACACCAACATAGTTGTGAAGAGGGCACGACAATGCCTCTTCCCCCTCAGGAGGCTGAAAAGATTTGGCATGGGGCCTTAGATCCTCAAAGTTACACAGCTGCATCCCTGGTGGGTATGGCAACTGCTTGAACCGTTCATCAAGTGGCTACCCGGACTATTAGCATTGTTTTTTGCACAGATTCTCTTGAAGCTACCTCGTACCCCTGCACATTGACTCAGTACCGGTACTCCTTGTATATAGCCTCGTTATTGTGATTTTATTGTGTTACTATTTCCTTTCTTTGACTCTGCATTGTTGGGAAAGGGCTCGTAAGTAAGAATTTCATGTTTCATTCAGCACGTGACAAATATTTTTTTTTTTGTCAAAGTAAAACTGAAAACAGACTGAATTCAGTCTACACAAGGTAGACACCATGGTTTTGTGGTAATCACTCAACCCATAGGCTTAGCTAGGTGGCTTGCCAATATATAGCATCTTTATTGACAGCCAAATCACACTTGCGTAGACATGATTAAACTTTGGTCAGCTGCATTAACTGCTGTCTTCAGACATTCCATCATGCCGTTGATACTTCAATGGCAAGTGAGAAAGTACACAGAAATGCACTTGCTCGCATATACAGTACCTTCAACAGTACTAGGAGTTTGAATCACCTTGCAATGCCAGACTGTACCGACAAGACATGGTAAGACTAGGCTATCTGGTATTAGGGTTGTGTAATATGAATGTATACTGAACCAAAATGTAAAAACATGGAACAATTTCAAATATTTTGCTAAGTTATAAGAACTGTAAGGAAATCGGTAAATTTAAATAAAATTAGGCCCCACAAATGGGCTTTATTACATACAGAAATACCCCCCCACACATCTGTGGCATTGTGTTGTGTGACAAAACAGCACATTTTAGAGGGCTTTTATTGTCCACAGCACAAGGTGCACATGTGTAATGATCATGCTGCTTCTTGATATGCCACAGCCATCAGGTAGATGGATTATCTTGGCAAAAGAGTAATGCTCACTAACAGGGATGTAAACAAATTTGTGCACAGAATTTGATAAAAATAAGCTTTTGTACATATGGGACATTTTGGGGACCTTTAATTTCAGCTCATGAAACATGGGACCAGCACTTTACATGATGCATTTATATTTGTGTTCAGTGTAGTTAGCTGGCTATTAGTGATGGGGGGGGGGGGTCGTTAGTTACATATTGATATCTTTATGATATATCGTTTTGACAACGAAATATGTTTGCGCTAGTTGACTGTACTTGAAAAACTCGTCTTTTTTCTTCGTCTTTTTAAAAAAGGGAGCCAATTTGTTTTCAGCTCTTTTATTTCCATGTCTGATCAAAACTCGTTCTCATGGCTCCCTTTTTCCTTCCCAGCCCTACTAACTAACTTATGATGCTTTAGAATTCAATGTGAATGCCGTGTTAGACATTCAGCATTGACAATTTATTGGGTTGCTCGAGTAGCTAACCACACGAATTTAACTAACGTTAGTTTACCAATTGGGTCATTCTCATGAAACCATTAAAATACCATGGCAGTAATAATTTTAAATATAAAACATGTAATTTAGTACTATAACAAAATATCATAAGATAAGTGTTCTCTACCTTGCACAAAGTAAATTCAACATAGGAATTTATTATTTAATTTAAAAAAATGAATGGACGTTCTACTAGATGTCATTTGAAAACAAATTATAAACTGAATATTCATGTATAATAATGGAAAAAAATATTGGAAAAATTAAGTGTCCATGAATGATGTTCTCGTCCGCCGCAACATTTTTTAAGGACTTTACACACAGATGATTTTGAATGAAGCAACACATCTGCCAGTACCTTCAAGACGGATACCAGGTAAGCAAATCTCTATATTTCTCCAGTTAAAAGTTAAACACACTCGTCAGACTGCGTACACGACAGTATTGATTATCATTACCGATACAGGTAGTTTTCCACATTTAGAAAAAGGTTAGATTTAAAATTAATGTCTAATTATGTACATTGAGTAAAAATTTGCTTAGTCATCATGTCTTCTCTATTGTTAGCAAAACATGCTACGGTTCCTCATCCTTCGCAACACCATTCTCACTTACCGCTGCAATTTAAGGCCAGTTACGGTAGAGAAAACTTCTGTTTTGGTAATAAGAATTTAATCAGACTATTTTTAAATATAATTTACTATCTGTTGATATTTTTCTTTATGTCCTGTTTAATTGCAGACAGTCAGCAAGTGACAAAAAAAAAAAAAAAAAAAAACGCTTTACAGAAGACTAGGCTGACAATTTAGAGAAAAAGTTTACACCAACCCAGAACTGCTGGACAAGTACAGAAGGAAGGGGAAAGAGGTTATGGGTTGGAGAGGTTACAGCAAGCGTAATTAGTATATGTAGTCCATAGGAAGCCTATGCCCTCAGTGTCTATAGTGAGTCAATACCCTACAGTGTTAGGAAGTCTACACATGTGCGCACACGTCGCCCACACAATCAGTAAGCCATTTAGTTTATACTATAGGATGTCCAGAGTCTGTAAATCATCCTACTATAGGATGTGTACACACACACACACAGAGAGACACACACAGACAGTAAGCCATTCAGTCTAGTATAGGATGACATGTCCATAACAGTAAGATTTTCCCCATGTTTTGAGACATGCTCATTTCATGTCATGCTTCCTTTCCATTTCAGATATCAAAAACGAAAGCAACATTGTAAAATCAAGAAAACTCAAGATCTGACAAAGAAGCAACATGAAAAGAAAAAACAGTGGCGGGAAAACTCAAAGGTATTACAGAAGAAAGAAACAGCTAACAGCTGTTTTGGACATAACACCATCAATCGAGGAAGATGATAGACTTCAACATGTTCAAGAAGCAAAATTAAGAAGTTGTTCAAATCCTCCAAGAGAACATCCATTCTCACCTCAGCAGGTGAATGTCCCTGCCATCAACTCCTAAAATAAGAGAGACATCTCTACAGATACCAGGACCAATGAAGACATCTACCCCAAAGGAATCACTCAAAATGAGGAACAGAAGAAAGAAATCACTATCAAAATTGAGGTCAAAGTTGCACTACACAGAAGAGAAGCTGCTGGAGAGGACCAAAGAGATGATCAACCTAAAGACTTGAGATGATGGCCAAGAGGAAGCAGGTAATTGTCAACATTGAAGTCAGAGAGGTCCAGAAGAAAACTACAAAGAAGTAAGAGAAAATTACCCAATAAGAGCCAGAGAAGACTAATGCGCAAACTTGTTAGCCACTTCCTTCATCAAGATGAGGTCTCCACTGTAATAAATGGGAATTCCAGAGATATTCAGTACTTTTATGAAAGTAAAAATAGTGGTTTGCTTTTAAATACAGGCTTGCCACAATTTTTAAATATACGTCAGGTTTCAATGGAATATCAAAAATATTAGGTTGTATATTGCAGAAGGTGTTGTAGTAATGAGATCAGTCAAAAAATGTAATTTAAAAATATATATTATTTGAGTTAAGTAACTGTGCATGACTGTTAATAATCAATTTTTAAAAAATGTATTAGCTTTCCTATTGGTCTTGACGTTCAGACCATTGCGGTAGAGATTTTTAAGGACTTGTTTTGGAAAATATGTTCAAAAAGGTGTTAAATTGTCAGTAAATGTTTTTAAATTAATGCTCAAACACTTCAGACCTTGTTATTAATGCATAAAAAGGGACATTTGTTGATGCAAGTATTTAAGATTTCATGTTTGAAATCTTTGAAACCAAGATTACCACAAAAACAGATTTAGCTAACTAACCAGCCAACACTAGCTTAGGCGGCTAACTAGCAAAGCAAGTTGCACAAACACACAAGTTCACGAGCTAGTGTTGGCTAGTTAATTCGTTTTGTAATTACAACAAATACAGATTGTGCTAACTAACGTTAGTTAAACACAGAACCACAGAGATGGATAAGAATCTTTGGCACAACAATTCAGCCTTGGGTGTTAGTTTTTTTTGCAACATACGGACTGTCACAACCTTGGCTCGCTAACTTGTTAGCTTAGTTATGTAGCTAGGTAATGTTAGCTACATTATTTACAACTATATGTCATTCAGCTAGCTTATTAGCTAGCATATGTTTAGCCCATTCATTGACGGTAACGTGGCTCTATAATTTACCTGGCATCTGCAAACAATATCGGCGTCCTGAGCGAGTAGGTCCACAACTTTCCCTTTGCCCTCGTCGCCCCATTGAGCCCCTAGCACTACAGTCACCCTGTTGCCAACATTTGGTCTGGCCACGTGTGGCTCTGCACCGTTTTGCGCAGCATCTTTTCTCCGGCTCTCCGACATGTCCGTCTCGTTCTTCGCTGCAATCTGGTTTTGGTAGTAGTGGTTGCAAACTAGCCCTGCGCGCGGTATGAAATACAGTTTATTTTAAACAGACACGCCCACTAGCTCCATTAATCGACAACAACAGCCAGAGTTTGAGGGGATTGGATTAATGCTCCGGCCCTGCGTTGTCCCCGACACGCCATCTAGATGGAACTGTACTCCATCTAGCCACAAGCGTACAAACATCATAACACCAGACAACAGCCTTTGATTTGTCGTATGGGATATGTGGGGGCCATAATGTTTGGGAGCCAAATTAACGTCTCTTTTAAGTGAACAGAGAAAAAATATCAGGCTCCCCGAAAAGACTGAATGCCCATCACTATATTATTTCTATTTGGTAGATATTCGATACATATGTAATTGGTCTCAGATCTGCACAAATACAGAATGATTTCTAACGTTCCATAAACTCCATCACGTGACTGCATAATATGGTGTGTTTGTAAATTCCCTTTGGAGTGCCAGAGTGCGCGCAGAGTGCTCTCTCGGCGTTCGCAAATTCTGAGCGTTGTCAGATTGTCCGTTTGTAAATCTAGAGCGCGTCGCTCTAGGAGCGTTCAGAGCGCACACCGGAAGCTCCGGCCGATGAGTAGGGTTGATCCGAGCGTTCTGACCTCACAACAGCAGTCAAGCTCCCAAACTAACTGGTTAAATTGGCTAGTTACTTCCAGACACAAATGAGATAACACCTCACTCTGACCATTTTACTCGCCTTAGCAGAGCTGGTTATGCTGTTTTCGTGTTATCTAACGCGTTGGAGACTGTAACTGATGCTGGCAATAATTTCATAACGTTTTTCCCCCCGACGTTAACTTACACCGGTCACATTCGACGGGTGTTGTGTATTTGTAAATACATCTGTTTTATTCTGCGCTCTGGCACACTCAGATGAGGGCGCTCTGAAATCGGAGTAGATAGCCAGAGTGTATTTACGAACGCACCCATAATTAGTTGGCTGTCTGGAACGCAGCCACAACGCCCAAAAAAGAGCGAGCCAAATTCTTTTAACCGCCTCTGTGAGCTAGCAAGTGGCTAAATATCAAGCTAGATAGGATGAGGGGGTTACCTTTTTTTCTGTCTCTCCTTGTACTTCAGAAAATCGAATTAATCGTTGGAGTATGGAGGTAATTAAACTATCTAACTACCCATTCTGCCCAAAATAAATTATCCAGCTAGATGACATGGGCTAACGTTATTAGCAAGTTTATGTAGCCTCTTCGTATCTTTTTAGCAAGCTAACTAAGCTTACAAAAAGGGAGTATCAAGTAGTTAACTATGTGTTCATGTAAATATAATTTATTAATTTATTTTACAGATACAATAATATTTTGGAGGATGAAAACTTATTTACACTACAAAATGCAGTAAGTACTCTTAACTTCTAACTATTAGCAAAGACACTAGCTAACGCTAATGCTGGCTAGCTATAGCCAACAGGATACTAGATTGGTCCCTCTAGCAATTAAAACAATTCAGGTGCATGGGAAGAATATGCATATGCTTGGAAGGAATATATATTTCCTACTGTTGTGATATACTGTTCAATTTCCCATTGATTATTGTTAAATATAACAAATTAGTTACACTCTTTTCATATTATAACCCCAAGTATAAGGTTGTAATAGCTACTCGGATTTCAGTGTGTTTAAAACTAGTTTTATATTTAGGTTTTCCTCAAGTATGATGGATCTGACTTTGTTGAATGGGAGTATCCAGAGTGTTGTAATGTCAACAACAAAAGGTAAAGGAAAAATATGATGGAACAGTCCCCATTTGGCATCTGCAGATGTAGTGTATGTAATTATTGAACAATATTTTACAGTTCTTCATTGGTTTAAAAGGATACCTTCATTGCCTTGACTTCTATCTGGCACTATTGTTTTTATTGTGAACTCCACTTAGCTCCCCAAATGCCATCATGAAATGCACTTCTCCTGGTTTCCAAATGGTAAAGCCATTGGTGTCTGTAAGTACCTTCTTCATTTGAACTGAATGTTAACAAAAAATGATACCATCAAAAAGCCTTAATGTTTAAATTGTTATTTATTTGTAATACTTTGTATTGCATGATTTGAACAGTCACCAGAGGAAGAAGAGGCACGATATCTTTTCATCAGCAATTCATTTTTCTGTTTTATCTGGTATGCTGTAGTGCCTATTGACAGGTAAAATACTATTATCTGTATTTTTGTAGAATATGGATTCTAGCTTTTTTGTGTGTTTAATGGCTGTTTTAAATTGTTCTCCTTTAGAGGTTCAGCAGAAACAAGCTCCAAGGTAAAATGTATTTTACAACACCAATCTTTAGTAATAAATGGCAGCTTAACAGGAAGATCATTAACTTTTTCAGCAATGTAAATTGTGTCTGTTTTTCTTTCAGAAAGTGAGAATGTGGATCATCGATCCAGAGCAAGCAGACCCTGCTGAAATTAACAACACTGCACTTGTACCCTCAACGGTGAGACCAGTTCTGGCATCGTCATCTCTGTCAGAAATGTATAAAAAGTATCTAAATTGTACCTACGATTTTCAGTTGCATTCTTGTCCCTCAGCAATCCAGATATATCACGAAGCACTTCTACAATAACGGACAGTACCCAGTGATCAAGTTAAAATCTAAGCAGACACACTTGGGGCATTTCCAGAAAGATGGGTAAGCATACCACCCTAAGCCATATCATAAAAAACTAATTCTGACGTACAAATAATACACAATATATACCCACTACCATTAGGTACTGGGAAGCAGTCATCCCTGGTGATGAAAGATTCAACGATTTTCACATTTATGGTCAGCCAATCAGTTTCCAGCATCGCTTTGTCATAGACGGTCAGCACACATTCTACTGGCCAGAACCCGCAGAGCCCAATGGGGAGAGGGAGGTGTCTTTGCGTCTGGCCCAAGGAAGCCCTTTATCCCTGGTGTGGGGCACCTGTGAGCTCTACCGCGGCCTGCTCCTCTCCGACACAGGCGCCCTCATAACCAAGAATGCTTTCCTCACCTCTGAGGAGCTGAAGGTGGACCCAGGAACGTTGCCTGTCCCTCCTGAGGGATATTTCACTGTGGACCAAGCTGCTCTTCTTGAGGACGGCATCATATTTAGAATAGATGGCGCCCTCTACTGGAGGGACAACCAGGATCGTGTGCTGACAGAACATCCTCAACTTCCCACGAGTGGAGTGATGGGCCTCTATCAAAGAATGTGCTGCGCTAGTAACTACCCTGTTCAGGTAAGCATCAGCTCCTCCCAAAGGGATTCAATGTGATTAAATGTGAAAATCGAAGTAAATATGAAGATCAAAGGTGTAGTCCTTCCATCTCCACATTTAATCACTTGTAAATAACTTAGGTTTAGTCCAAATAAGACAAAGTCATACATTGTTTCTCAAGGCATTTTCTTCTGCGTTTTCAGGATGTGGAACTGAGCTCTTTAATTGTGTGGAAAGACAATTTGTTGCTTGTGGGTCCAAAGAAATTTAAAAACCCGGGTAGGGAGAATTTCCTAAAAATTGTGTTGACGGTTCCTCCAAGTGTCACCTATTTAACAGCATCATTCGGTTCCCACCCGGCCTCCCTGGCCATTCTGGGGATGTACTCCATCCCAGGCGCTATCTCACGCCACTTCCTCACCAGTTACAATGAACTGGTCCCTAGTTGGATAACCAGCACATTCATAACCAAGTTTAAGCTGAAGGACATCCCTAAAGGTCCATTTGAAATGCGCTTCCTGGAATCAGCTGATGCATCCCTGCTGCTGTGGAACAAAGAGACCATCCTCTATAGCTTTCACAATGACAACGAGTGGGGCGAGATCAGACCCTTCAACGCATCACATCTCAGTGCTGCAGCCTTTGGCAGTAAGATTCACCAAGTGGCCTTGGGTAAGATCTTCTGAATCTTTTTGGTCAATTCAAAGAACTGCTGTGATTCTATTGGACTAAATTGTATAATTTTTATTTCTTTAAACTACACTAAACAAAAATATAAATGCAACATGCAACAATTTCAAAGATTTGACTGAGTTTGTTCATATAAGGAAATCAGTAAATTAAAATTAATTAATCAGGCCCTAATCTATGGATTTCACATGCCTGGGTGTACAAATATGCCTCTGTTGGTCACAGATGCCTTAAGAAAAGGTAGGGGCGTGGATCAGAAAACCAGTCAGTATCTGGTATGACCACCATTTGCCTCATGCAGCGCAACACATTTCCTTCGCATAGAGTTGATCAGGCTGTTGATTGTGACCTGTGGAATGTTGTCCCACTCCTCTTCAATGGCTGCGCAAAGTTGCTGGATATTTGCAGGAACTGGAACTTGACACATGTGCTTCGCAAGGCTGCAGAAAGGTTTGCAGCATGGAGAAGGTCATTTTCGCTCTCTCTGGGTTCCCTGCCCTGTTCGACCAAAGCGCCGATTGCTACTGGGACCTCCATGCTAAAAATGCTGAATGGAGACACATTGCCAATATTATTGGATTCCTTGGTCAGTTGAATGTGAAATAATTAGCTGGAAAGTGGAAGCTAGGTGCTGACAATTTCTTAGCTAAGCTGTCTAGCAAAGGGGTTAGCTTTGTAATTAGATAGCTAGCTAACTGGCTTGACTGTTTATGAACTTCTGTTTGTACCACCGCACGGTAAAGCAACGCTCGAGTTAAAAATATTGACCGCATGCGCTACACAGAACGCACTGCAGCCTAGTGCGGCATCTCCAACGCATCGTTGCGGACAGCCCCATTTAACAATGATTGACCTCCGTCAGAATGCAAAGAGTTTGACATGACATGAGGCTGGAGGCGGCTTATGGTAGAGAAATTAACATTTCATTCTCTGGCAACAGCTCTGGTGGACATTCCTGCAGAGGATTCCAATTGCACCCTGACTCAAAACGTGTGTGTGTGCATTGTGTTGTGTGACAAAACTGCACATTTTAGAGTGACCTTTTATTGTCCCCAGCACAAGGTGCACCTGTGTAATGATCATGCTGTTTAATCAGCTTCTTGATATGCCACACCTGTCAGGTGGAAGGATTATCATGGCAAAGGAGAAATGCTCACTAACAGGGATTTTTGTACGGAAAATATTCGAGAAATAAGCTTTTTGTGCATATGGAACATTTCTTGGATCTTTATTTCAGCTCATAAAACATGGGACCAACACTTAACATGTTGCGTTTATATTTTTATTCAGTATAGATGGTAATTTTCCATGAAGAAAAATTGGTGGAGGTTGCTTTAGTATTAGTATTTTTGTGGTAGTGGAAGAACTGGTGAAAGGAGGGATGAAAGGAGGTTAAGTTGGACTGATTGGTGTGATAAAGGAATATGGATGGTATGTGTGTGGGGGGGGGGGGGGGGGTAGTTATTGGTAGTAGTTATAGCTGTTTCGATTTCAGATTTGAACATCAGAGAAGTAGACCAAGGTGTCATACCCTCTAATTTTTTGTCTACGATGCGTTGTCAGGAAAAGTGAAGGTCGCTGATTTGAGTCAAAAGTCACTGTTTACTCATTGTGTCATGCTTAGAATATGCTCCCCCATTGTTATCATTTGAAAGTTCTGAAAAGTTCCATGGTAGTTAATTCAACAGTAGTGAATGACTCCAGGGCAGGCGGAGTGGGAGGTTCCTGATGGAGAGCCAGACGCGATCACCAGGATGGAACACGGGAGCCTCACTGCGGTGGCGATCCGCCTGTTCCTTCTGGCAGCGTTCCAAACCTCCTCTGCGCCCCGACTCCGGGATTCTTTTGGAGTCGAGTCCCCACTACTATTCAACACTGGGAAGTTATCTAAAATAGTTGATGTGGTTACTAAAACAGCAGTACCTCTTGATTGGTAGTAGATATTTCTGCTCATATTTCCAGATTTGAATAGCACAGAAGTAGACCAAGATGTCTTACCCTCTAACTTTTTGTACAACTAGTTGAGAAAGTGATTTAAACAGCAGTGGTTTGAAAACAATTAGACAAAGTTGTTGATGCGGTTACTAAAACAGTTGTATCGCTCTGTACAAGATATTTCTGTTCCGATTCCAGATTTGATTAGCAGAGAAGTAAACCAAGTAGTTTAGTTAACTAGTTCGGTAAGTGGTCAAAACAGCAGTTGTTTCAAAAAGTTGAGAGGAAAAGTTGTTGATGCGGTTACAATTGTTTTTATATCGTTTGTCATGTAGAAGATAATTCTGTTCCGATTCCAAATTTGAATAGCAGAGAAGTAGACCAAGATGTCACACCCTCTAAGTTTTTGTCTAGCTTGTTGGGAAAGTGGTCAAAGTAGCTGATTTGTGTCAAAAGTCACATTGTTTACAGCGAATGTTGGAAGTCATGATGTCACAATGGGGAGCTTTAGAATGTTGAAAAAAGTCCCATTACAGTGAAGGAAGATTGTTAAAAAATTAAAAAAAAAAAATCTAAACATTAAATGAAAGCACTATTCCAGACCATTTTACAAGTTTTGAAGTTTGAACAGCGTTTTTAGCTTAAACTGTGTAAGATGTCACATATATGCCAGGAGTCAGGAAGACGGTACAGAAGGTGAGTTTAATAATGAAGAATGCAGATAAACAAAACATGAGAAGTGTACGGAATGTGAATGTAATCAAGGTGATGATGAAGTCCAGGTGTTCGTAATGATGGTTGCCAGGACCGGTGGTTATAAACCGGCGACGTCGAGCGCTGGAGAGGGGGAGCGGGAGTAGGCGTGACATAAGATGAGTAGCGTGCAGAATGATAATAATAACTAGATGGTAATTGTACATGTAGTACAATTGCTGGAACTTGCGTTACTTCTTTTAAAATATTTTTGTGGTAATGGTAGAAGTTTTACTTTACTATTTAATTAAAGCAAAGCAGTTTTAAACTATGTTAAATGTTGAAAAACGTTATATTAGTGGTAGTGTCTGCAGTAGTAAAGGTGGGGACTGGTTATAGTTGAAAAAGTCGGTAGATGAAAAGTTAGGATAGCCTGAACATATGAAAGTTGGTTTGGTGTCTCTTGCTTGAATGGTTCAAGAGTTAGGGAAAGGGGGATACCTAGTCAGTTGTACAATTAAATGCCTTCAACTAAAATGTGTCTTCCGCATTTAACACAACCCTTCTGAATCAGAGAGGTGCGGGGGGCTGCCTTAAATCGACATAAACGTCCCCGCGCCCGAGGAACAGCGAGTTAACTGCCTTGCTCAGGGGCAACAGATTTTTTACCTTGTCAGCTCGGGGAGCCCAAAGCTCTAACCACTAGGCTACCTAATGTTGGTGTTATTTAATGCAAATGTACAGTGCATTCGGAAAGTATTCAGACCCCTTGACTTTTTCCACATTTTGTTACGTGAATAGGGCTGTAAATTTCCCTCGTCGATCTACACACAATAGCCCATAATGACAAAGCAAAAACAGCAAATAAAAATAATAACTGAAATATCACATTTACATAATTATTCAGACCATTTACTCCGTTCTTTGTTGAAGCACCTTTGCCAGCGATTACAGCCTTGAGTCTACTTGGTTATGACGCTACAAGCTTGGCACACCTGTATTTGGAGAGTTTCTCCCATTCCCAATGGGGAGCGTCACTGCACAGATACTTTCAGTTTTCTCCAGAGATGTTCTATCGGGTTCAAGTCCAGGCTCTGGCTGGGCCACTCAAGGACATTCAGAGACATGTCCCAAAGCCAATCCTGCGCTGTCTTGGCTGTGTGCTTAGGGTTGTTGTCCTGTTGGAAGGTGAACCTTTACCCCAGTCTGAAGTCCTGAGCACTCTGAAGCAGGTTTTCATCAAGGATCTCTCAGTACTTTGCTCTGTTCATCTTTCACTCGATCCTGACTACTCCCAGTCTGTCGCTGAAAAACATGCTGCCACCACCATGTTTCACTGTAGGGATGGTGCCAAGTTTTTCCCAGACGTGAAGCATGGCAATCAGGCCAAAGAGTTCAATCTTGGTTTCATCAGAGTCCTTTAGGTGCCTTTTGGCAAACTCCAAGCGGGCTGTCATGTGCCTTTTTTCTGGGGAGTGGTTTCCGTCTGCCCACTCTACCATAAAGGCCTGATTGGTGGAGTGCTGCAGATATGGTTGTCCTTCTGGAAGGTTCTCCCATCTCCACAGAAGAACTCTGAAGCTGTCAGAATGACAATCTGGTTCTTAGTCACCTCCCTGACCAAGGCCCTTCTCCCCCGATTGCTCAGTTTGGCCGGGCGGCAAGCTGTAGGAAGAGTCTTTGTGGTTCCAAACTTCTTCCATATAAGATTGATGGAGGTCACTGTGTGGTCTCACATTGTCATTATGGGGTAGATTGATGAGGAAAACAACATGAATTTAATAAATGTTATAATACGGCCGTAACGTAACAAAAAATGAAAAAGTCAAGGGGTTTGAATACTTTCCAAATGCACTGTATATAGTTACAGTTGATAAAAGTTGTAAAGAATTTGACGATCTGAACCTGTGAAAGTTGGCTTGGTGTCCCTAGTTTGAACGGTTCAAGAATTACTGTTGACTTCTTGTATACAAATGTATCCACATTTATTTAGTTATAGTTTATAAATGTATTAAAGAATTTGATAGCCTGAATGTTTTAAAGTTGGTCTTGTAGCTTAATTGGCCAATGAGCAAGACCATTTTGAATTGCTACCTCTGTATTCCTATGGTTCTCATTCAAACCCATCTTAATTTATGCACATTAATGGTTATAGTTAAAAAAAATGATATATAGTATCAAAAATCTTTTGACAACAAGCAATCTAAGTAGGGTCCGTCTAAACATCTCACCGTTGATTTGGAGTTAATAGCTTAAGCGGTGAAAGAGGAGATGGGTCTCAAATTTTTGTATTTTTAACATTCTAGTCTATGGGCCTTTTTTGCAATTGAATGCATTGGTATCCATTGCAACGGCTCGATTTGTGCTGCTCAATGATGCGATACGAGAGTGCTCTTAGCTGATGTTAGCTACAGAACCTACTTTTCGTCACTAAACTCTTGACAAACAGCTGTAACCTTTTTATCTACCTTTGTGTGAGTATCCATAGCAACAGTTCTGTTTGAGCTGCTCAATGAGTACGGTTACATGTACACAATAATGAGATTATTGTGGATAGTCAGATTTATAAGAAGAACGATTTCCCTAATAATCGTGTTTACATGGACACATCTGAAATCAGGCTACCTAATGCCACTAACACAACATGCCATTTGAACACAGGAGTGATGATTGCTGATAATGGGCCTCTGTACGCCTATGTAGACATTCCATAAAAATCAGGCGTTTCAAGCAACAATAGTCATTTACAACATTAACAATGTCTACACTATTTATGTTAAATTTGATGTTATTTTAATGGAGAAAAATTGTGCTTTTCTTTCAAAAACAAGGACATTTCTAAGTGACCCCAAGCTTTTGAACGGTAGTGTACATTCAGTTGTTCTGAACTTACTCACTCACGCTAAAGAGGGAGGCTCGCTGGGCTTGTGCTAGCACTTTGGCAGATCAAATACACAGCTGGAATGCCGATTTAAGGTGTTTACACGTCCTAATAATTCGAAAGATTGCTCAGAAAACCAGTTGTTTTAATCAGCGCATGCTTACTTCGATATTGACCTTACGCCCATAAAGATAAGCAGAGTAAAGTGTTTACATGACTATTGCATAATCTGCCTACTGCCGTAATCAGTTTAATATCAAATTATTACTGTGCATGTAAACGTACTCAATGATGAGACATAACAGAGCTGTTAACTGACGTTATCGAGCTTCTTTTTCGTCACTCTAAACTACAAACACCTGCAATTTATTATTGGTATAAGATTTTTTTTTTTTATACGCCAGATGTCAATAGCAAAGAAGTAGAGGAAGATTTCATACCCTCTACATTTTTGTCTGACTTGTTGGAAGTGGTCAAAACGGTGGCAGTTTGGGAAAAAGTTGGAAAACGTGTTAATCAAATCAAATGTATTTATAAAGCCCTTCTTACATCAGCTGATATCTCAAAGTGAAACCCAGCCTAACACCCCAAACGGCAAGCAATGCAGGTGTAGAAGCGCGGTGGCTAGGAAAAACTCCAGTTACTAAAACAACTGTATCGTGAGATACGTTGCAGATATTTTTGTTCCGCTGACAGATTGAAATAGCAGAGAAGTAGATGAAGACTTCATCCCCTCTCACTTTTTGTCAAACCTATTGGGAAAGTGGTCAAAAGTTCAGTTGTTTATAAAAATGTGAGTACATTTTGTTGATGCGGTTACTTAAACAGCTGTAACGTTTGATCGGTACCAGATAATTCTGATATTATTTCAGATTTGAATAGCAGAGAAGTAGAAGAAGATTTCATTCGTTTGGAAAGGCTTCTACATGGAACCCAAAAAACAGTTCTACCTGGAACCACAAGGGTTCTTCAAAGGGTTCTCCTATGGGGACAGCCGAAGAACCCGTTTACGTTCTAGATAGCACCTTTTTTTTCTCTAAAAGTGTAGTTGTACATTTTATTGGTGTGCATCTTCTTTTACTTTCTGCCTCAGATCACTCCTGGAACATGCTGGTGAAGATGGAGAACAATATCCTGTTCTACTGTAAAGTGGGCATGCACGAGGTGGTGCGCTTGCACAAGTGGATGGAGCCGGACAGTCGCATGGTCCTCTACCTCAACCAGAAAGAGGAGATCAACATGCTCACCCTGACACCTGAGGGGCTGCACGTCCAGAAGTACCCCATGATGATGGAGACTAAGAGCGCCATGAAGGGCAGCTACCATGACTGTCCCTTCATCTCCTTTGAGCACAGTATGAACACCATTTCCTATAACATGGATAAGGGAGACCAGATGGTTCTGTGGGCTCAGATAGTCTACCCAGAGGGGAAAGGTGTGCACGTGAAGTTCCTCAGCAACAATGCGGACCTGCTTTATATTGAGCAGAAGTTTCACTTTGAGGGTGTGAACAGTGTGGACACAGTGAACACGGTGAGGCTGTTACTGTATTGATTATGTCATTCCCAGAAACTGGAGCGATACAGTGCTGCTCTTTACAGATTTCCTGTCGACAGATTTGTAGCATGTTTTGTTGTTCTGCTAAACTTTGCTAATGCTCTGTGAAATGAATACATGACGAGTTACCATGGCTACATTTCTAAAGACTTATTTGATGCTTTTATTTGATTTTTCAGACATTTATAATCAGCCAGAAAGTGGATTACAGTGATGCAACGAATTACACACATTTAACGTCAGTCCTTTTTGTTTGTCAATTTGTGATTGATGTTCATTCAAAGGCTTAATTTATCAGTTTTGGGAATATATTCACATAAACTGTTAATTTACCTCACAGAAAAAAAACAAGTGGCATTGTTACCCTGGAACTAGTACCCAACCAGATTGGCAACACTTGTAATTTGCCAATGAGTCGGGTAATCATTTTTCAAACATATTCAACAGTTACTGCATCTATATTTTACTGTAGCACATTGTTATTTACCAACTCTCTCATATTGTTGACAGATATCCCATTTTAATGTTGGCTGCCCACCAAATAGACATATCCGTGTTGCTAGGTAAGTGGAAACTATTCTGTAAGATTTATATTCTCTAGACAGAATTAGTGTGACGGTGGACTGATCTATTCTTTAACTGATAAACGTTCATGCTTTTACCCAAAGTGACTTACAGTCATGCATGCATTTTACGTATGGGTGATCCCGGGAATCAAACCCACTGTCCTGGTAGCGCCATGCTCTACCCACTGAGCTACAAAGAACTACATTGTAGTGATGCCTTCTTGTTATTTCCAGGCCTTGGGGAATGCCTTGCGAGATGCACAGCCTCACCAACTACACCATTTTAAGGTAATCAAGGATGTTGAAGGACTGTATTGTCTCCTATTAGTATCAGTTCTCTGCATTCAAACATTCTCTTTCATCTTAGGTCTGTACTCAGAGATCCACAACAAGACGATATAGTAAGTAATTTAGTTTGCGGTTGTCAGAAATACACAGTACTAAATGTTCCTGTTTGCTAGTATAGATATGTACCGTAACTACTGTAGCTAGTATTGCACCTGAGGCTGGAAATGGAAATAGTTTGAGTATTAAAATGTGGACATTTTAGTGTTGTAGTTAAATGTGATGTTTAAAGTAAGTTATGTCATTTTTTATAAAAGTTAAATTGCCTTCATCATTGATTATGCATTTATTATTGTTATAGGTTGTGCATTACGACTGGGAGAAATTTGGATGTCTACTCAAAACGCACTATAAAAATCAATTTCTCCCAAGCATTGACCTGTAAGTCAAAAAAGAAAATGATACATTAACAGGAATGACTAAAACTATCAGAGGAGGACTTATTGGTTCACATATTTCTATGCGTGATTACATTTTTTAATTTTTTTTAATGTAATCAGGTATGATGGAGATCACTATGTTAGGAACGTCGACGCCAACTTCATAGTATGGGACAGATTTGGTCGGAAGGACTATTCTTTTAATGCAACCATGCGCCAGGTACAGTTTATACTCCTCTATCAAATAAGTTAACTTTGAGTGTGTGTGTGAGGGGTGGGTTTGAATTTTCCTTACCGGTATGCTCACTGGGGCTCCTTCAGGTTGCCTGTCTCCGTGAATCTCAGACCTGGATCTCCATGCTGACTGGGGGGAAAAGCCTGGAGGAGGCCTGGGGTCCGGAGGTACAGAGCTGTACTCTTTATATACTGTAGTTCTCATGATCTGTATACATTTCTACCTGCCAGAAACATTGTTCTATAAACGTATATTCTTCTTATCCCCGTTCCAGAACTACAGGACTTGTTTTAAGGTCAGCCCTGGCAAGTTGGGGAACCTGGACCAGCCTTATGAAATAATGAACAGAAGCTCCAAAAACTTTCTGACATTTTCCCAGGTGGACAGTGCTACCTATGTGTTTAATGTCAAGATACTGGACCCCAATTACAGGTGAATGACCACTGTCCAGGGTTGGGGTCAATTCCAATTTAATTTGAAATTCCAATTAAATTCTTGAATTCACTCATCAAGTGGAGAATTTATGTTGAATTGAATTCGAAATTTCAACAACCTTCAGGTTATGGAATTGGAATTAGACTGTTTGGACTGTTTGAATTAGTATTATAAAAATATTTAATCTATTGAATTGGAATTTGATATGTGTACATTTCCCAGTCAATGGAATTAATGGACTTAGTTTTCAGTAATTCCAGTATAGCTAGGCTGAACGGTGGCATGATCAGCCTGAAACCCTGAGGGAATTGAATTATAATTTGTGCAGTTGTTGGGGGATAATGTTGAATTGGGAATAGAATTGTGGGAATTTACCTGACATTGGAATTGAGAGGAATTTAATGATCTCTGAATTCAAAGACTGACCTGGATTTTGAATTTAATTAAATTGAATTTACAGGGAGAGAGAATTTCATTTGTGGAATGCATCCCAAACCTGCCACTGTCCTGTGGTTTTATTGGGACCCCCCAGTGGTTGCAGAACAAATAACTTACTCCAACCCCTTTGAACCGAAACAAACGCACACAAATCTAATTTTATTGGTCACACGCTCCAAATACAACTGGTGTAGACTTTACAGTATAATTCTTACTTAAGAGCCCATTCCCAACAATGCAAAGTTAAAAAGTAAGACAAATATTTGCTTAATAAAGAAGGAAATAGTAACACAATAACAAGGCTATATACAAGGAGTACCAGGACTGAGTCAATGTGCAGGGGTACAAGGTAATTGAGGTAATACAGTATGTACATGTGTGTAGGGGTAAAAGTGACTAGGCAATCACAATATACACTGACAAAAATATAAACGCAACATCCAGCAATTTCAAAGATTTTACTGAGTTACAGTTCAAGGAAATCAGTCAATTTAAATAAATTCATTATGCCCGAAACTATGGATTTCACATGACTGGGAATACAGATATGCATCTGTTGGTCACAGAGACCTTAAAAAAAAGTAGGGACGTGGATCAGAAAACCTGTCAGTATCTGGTGTGAACACATCTCCATCTAGAGTTGATCAGGCTGTTGATTTGTGGCCTTTGGAATGTTGTCCCACTCCGCTTCAATGACTGTGCGAAGTTGTTGGATATTGGCGGGAAATGGAACATGGTGTCATACACAATGATCCAGAGCATCCCAAACATGCTCAATGGGTGACATGTTTGGCTAGTATGCAGGCCATGGAAGAACTGGGACATTTTCAGCTTATGGTAGAGAAATGAACATTCAATTCTGGCAACAGCTCTGGTGAACATTGCTGCAGTCAGCATGCCAATTGCACGCTCCCTCAACTTGACATCTGTGGCATTGTGTTGTGTGACAAAACTGTACATTTTAGAGTAGCCTTTTATTGTCCCCAGCACAAGGTGCACCTGTGTAATGATCATGTTTAATCAGCTTCTTGATATGCCCCACCTGTCAGATGGATGGATTATCTTGGCAAAGTAGAAATTCTCACTAACGGATGTAAACAACATTGTGCTGACGTGAGAGAAGTAAGCTTTTTGTGAGTATGGAACATTTCTGGGATCTTTTATTTCAGCTCGTGAAACAACACTTTACATGTTGCGTTTATTTTAGTTCAGTGTAGAATAAACTGAGTAGCAGCAGCGTGTGTGGAAGTGTCTTATGTGAGTGTGTGTGTGTGTGTGTTGGGAGTGTCAGTGTAGTATGTGAGTGTGTGGGTAGAGTCGAGTGACTACATCAAGCCAGTGCAAAATAATTAAGATAAATAATAAAGGGGGTCAGTGTAAATTGTCTGGGTAGCCATTTGATTAACTTTTCAGCGGTCTTACAGATTGGGGGTAGAAGCTGCTCAGGTGCGTTTTGGTCCCCGTACCACTTGCCGTGTTGTAGCAGAGAGAGCAGTCTATTTTTAGAACCTTCCTCTTACACCGCCTGGTATAGAGGTCCTGCATGGCAGGGAGTTCGGCCCTAGGGAGGTACTGGGGCATATGCAGTAGCCTCTGTAGCACCTTGCGGTCGGATGCCGAGCAGTTTCCATACCAAGCGTTGATGCAGCCAGTCAAGATGCTCTCAATGGTGCAGCTGTAGAACTTTTTGAGGATCTCAGGGCCCATGCCAAATATTTTCAGCCTCCTGAGAGGGAAGAGGCATTGTCGTGCCATCTTAACAACTGTTGGTGTGTTTGGACCATGATAGATCATTAGTGATGTGGACACTGAGGAACTTGAAGCTTTCGACCCGCTCTACTACAGCCCCGTCGATGTAAATGGGGGTGTGTTTGGCCCTCAGTTTTCTGTAGTCCACAATCATCTCCTTTGTCTTGCCCACGTTGAGGGAGAGGTTGTCCTGGCACCACACTGCCAGGTCTCTGACATCCTCCCTATCGGCTGCCTCATCGTCATTGGTGATCAGGCTTACCACCGTCGTGTTGTCGGCAAACAATGATGGTGTTGGAATCTTAGATATGTTTTTGGTTGTTGAGTCAATTAGATCAATCACATTTCAAGCTTATGTTTCAAATAAACTATTTCAGAATATTTTGGCAAGTAAGCTGGCTAAGTCATTGATCCTGCTTTGAGGTATACACCTCAGAAATGTTATTTAGGTTACATTGTTGAGTGGACTTGTTTGTGTGCCTTACATGTGTCCATGCCTAGAAAGTCATTGGTCCCTGCTGATCATTTCTTGTAGTAACAGGTGGCGGCCACAAGGTGGCAGCTGTCAAACACATTTTAACCTCATGTCGATATACTGTCGGTGCTTTTCAGCAGGTCCTGTTAAAATGTATTTTTCTATACCAAAGATTAAAATTAAATGGAATACTGCCTTCAACCAGCTTCATCTATTTTCTCTTCTCAGCTTCTGTGATCTTCATGCTGTGTTTGCAGTCCAGACCTATGGCATTACAATTCCGTAAGTTATGGGGCAGAGAAAATGGCTATGATAAATAACCTGACATATTGCTTTTCAGCATGGCTTAAATGTTATAGGTCAATTGCGCACCAAATATCTTTGCATTCTTTTTCATTTCAGGAAGTATCAGCATCTAACTACATATGTGGCCATTGTTTTTACCCTTTTCTCACTCTGTATACTGGGCTTCAGTTACTGTCGATATGTGACTATTTTCAGGAATCTGCTGGCAACCAAAAGGCATAAATATGAATAGGTAATTCAAATACTTTCACTAAAAGTGGTTTTATTTAAATCTTACTGTTTGTAATTATATGTTTAACGTCAGTTATGCATTTTTGAGTCATGTATTTTATAGATTGTTATGGTCTCCAACATGTCTTTGCAGTTAATGGAATTGAAATAAGATGTTTAAGAACCAATCCCAAAAGTAATGTTTAACTTTGAACTTTTTGTCTTGATTTCTTGGTACTTTTTCAAAAACTGTATAATAAACCAAGGAGAATATAAACCAAAACTGGGTAGTTATGTCTAACCTTCAGTTGTCATTACTCTTTTGCTAGATTAGATGGATTATTTAAAGCAATAGCTATTTGATAACGTTTCTCAGAGGCTTCATAAGATTTTGTATTTATAAATGTTAGGTCGATTAATGGATAGCTGTGAAATAAGCGATTTCTAGGTTGATTAAACGACTGTCGATGTATTGTTACAAAGCGCTTCACTACAGCACGACAGTGGCCACCCGTTATCTGAGAATTGTGTACATTTTCAGTTGGATATTTTTGTGGGAAAATACTATTCAACTTCGAAAATAGTTATTATTAGATATTTCATTTTGATGTTTGAATGGCAATTACACGCAGAAAAGATTCACGTTCGCTAACAACTCTATTTCATCGCGAACTGTCTCCAGTCAGTACTGTAGCTAAATTGCCAGCCAGCCGACTGCCTTGCACAGCTGTTTGCTTATGGAGAAAATTGCACAAAGCTTTCGGATGCGGGACTTTTGTGAACTACTTGCTGAACTGAAGGTATAATTTGCCTGTTTGTACTATTAACCTAGTAGTTAGGAAGCTAGCAAACTAGATAAAACCAGTGCAACAAAAAAGTAAAAATAACTAGTTAAGAGTGTGTGGATCGGGGGAAAAAACTGGCGAAAGTGCACCAGGACCCGAAGAAATTCCTGATGGCAAACGAGATGATAATTTTGAACGTTTATGATATGGTAAGTTAATGTTCCATTTAAATTGCTTAAATGTAAGAACACTAACCAAAACACAGCAACTCGCAGCTAACGTTTTCCGAATGACCGGTATTTCATTGACGACCTAACGTTAGTTTTAAAGCGAGCTAGCTATCCAGCTAGCTACTGTAGCTAACAAGACTCGTGTCTGAAGCGGAGAATGGATGGAGCATTGGAAGAGCTTCGAACTATTGCTGATGTATGGAAATGTTAAACCGTTAATTTTGGGGTTAACTGGGCTAACAGCCAGGGTCAGGATGTTTTACTGTCTCCGGCTGCTTCTGTTTTGTAATCTGGCCAAGTCATGATCTGCCTGTCGGCGGGAAACAAAAACAGCCAGCCCAGGGTCTGACTGTCATGGGGAAACCGAAGTAAAGACAGTTCCAGGTTGGATATTCGACGAATATTCGCCTGTAGGTTTCCTTACGTCCACCAACAGCAGTTAGGGACCGTCAACATAGTGACAACAGTTTGTCGATTTACATCTCGCACTTTTAAATTATTTATTTACATTTTTGAATTTCAATAGCTCTTTGGCCATATGACCTACTGACTTCAAACAAGGTTCAGAATGTACACTGTGGGCCTACACATTGCACACCCTTTAGTTTGTCTATTTTCATCTCGCACGTTTTTACATGAATTTTTCTAACTTTAAAATGTCAATAACTCCTTGGTCATGTGACCTACTGACTTAAAACATGGATCAGAATGTACACTGACTACCCTTATATATTGCACACCTTTTAGTTTTCCCATTTTCATCTCACATGTTTTTACATACATTTTTCCAAATGTAAAACTTCAATAGCCCTTTGGTCATGTGACCTACTGGACTCAAACTTTAGAATGTCCACGGACTAGCCTTATATATTGCACACTCTTGTTTGTGTACTGTGAAATCATGTGGTGTAATGTACATTTATGATAGTTTTAAATTTCAATAGCTCCTTGGTCATGTCAATTACACACCTAAGAAGCGTGCAGTAGATATACACCCATATTGCATAACCTCTAGTTCAAGTCAAGAGCTACCCTTCCCCCTTCAGTCTGCTTTGCACATGTCTGAAAGTGACAGAGCCAGCAGCCAAGAGTTTTTCACAGAATGTCATAAAAAATTGTAACACTAATGAATGTATGTAAAATGCTAATATGTATTAGATCCAGTACAATGGAATAACTAAGACCTGAATTTGAATGCAGCGTGTTCCAATTCCTCCTTCTCTTTCTGTCCAGCAGGGTCAACCAAAAACACTTGGCCTAATGGTTCATGCAGATACTGGGGAAGCAATATAGAAATGTATTGATCCCTTTAATGATTTTACTATTAAATCACCCATATCACAACCCTCATACCTCTTAACAAAAATGTACCTAAATCAATTTTGGAAAAAGGATTTTACTCACAATGAACTTCCAGTGGTTCTGGTTCACATTCATGAAATCAATGACAGCATTGTTGTTATTGTCATGTTATGACTGGTATTTATTACCTCACCCACAAGCCATTTGTGGGGCTGCAGAGTTTTAAACTCCGAATGATGGAGAAGGAAAGAGGCATTTTTGTCTGTAGACCTCACAACAGCAACCACCACCTCGCAAATGTTTCGCCACAGAGCTGTGACCTGCAAATGAAACACATTTATAAGAGTTATTGTCCGCTTAAACATGAACTGAAAACAAACTATCACAATCCTTTAACATTAAAAAAACATACCTGGCCTGCAGCCTCGTTGTCTTGGAGTGATGTTGCCTCATCCCTGTTTTCATATTTCTTGTGGTGTGCCTTCCCTGCTGGTTTCTTTTTACCCTTCTTTGGCTCAGGTAATTGTCTGGGAGGCTGGAAATACTTTGACCTGGACTTGTGAGGTGAGTATTTTCTTTGTCTCTTGGCCCACTGCTCCTCTTCCTGGTCCAACAACTTGTTGCGGTAGGGGGATTTAGTGAACAGTAATTCTGGCAGATCATGTTTTATTATGTGCTCCCTATACCTTCCTTGGAGGGTGGCATGCATTTTCAAAATGAATTCAGCTAGATGGAGGAATTTCTTCTTCTGCAAAATGGAATGCTTCACTATCCAGAACCACTGTTCCACATAGCAGTTGGTGTCCTGTGATTTCCCTGATTGAAATGTTGTGTTGGTCACATTACAATATCTTGTAAGGTCACCCAGCAGTATCCCACTCCATAGGGGGGAAATGGCCATGTAAGTGTCCATTAGAACATCGATTATCCCAGGGCAGAAAAAACGATTTTCCTCCAGAAGAATGCAAATGTTTAAGAACTGACATGAATTCACGTGTGAAGGGAGATTGTCCGCATGTTTTGTTTTTTTGCTGACATTGCACTTTCTTCATAACTCAACTCTCATGTCCTCCACTTTCATCTTCTCTGACTTCATAATACTCTCATCTAAATGCTTTTGTGATTCATCCACAAGATTACTTTTAGTTGTGATTTCAAAAGCACACACGTGTCTAAAGACATTGAGTGCCTCGAAGAGAAAAAAATAATGTAAAATTGAGTGAGATGAAAATGGACAAACTAAAGGGTGTGCAATATATAACAGTAGTCAGTGGACATTCTGTACCTTGTTTGAAGTCAATAGGTCACATGACCAAGGAGCTATTGAAATGTTAAATAAAATAGACAAACTAAATGGATAAACTAAAGGGTGTGCAATGTGTAGGCCCACTGACTGAACATTCTGAACCTTGTTTGAAGTCAGTAGGTAACATGACCAAGGAGCTATTGAAATGTGAAAGTTAGAACAATTTATATAAACACGTGTGAGATGAACAAATTAAAGGGTGTGCAATATAGAAGGGTAGTTAGTGGACATTCTGAACCTTGCTTGAGTCAAGTAGGTCACATGACCCAGGAGCTAATAAAATTTCAATGTAAAAAAGGTTTGTACTTTGTTTACGCTCCCTGACATTCAACTAGGAATACAAAATGCTGCTCACATTTCCACATGTTTATTAGCTTTGGAAAGTGAATGAATGTCCAAATTGTGAAAATAAGACCTATGCAATGTTGTACGCAATTTTTCCAACATGACACTTATTTGGAGTCTGTGGCTCAAGTGGTTTGAAAGCGTGAATATCTGTTGAATATCCAACATTAAACTATCTTTACCTCGGTCATGGGGGAGAGTGGGACGCTCATAGGACCCTGGCTGGATCAGCAGTGATTATTCTACACTTAGGATTTACGTTTTCCAAAATAGATTCCTAGCAAACGTTACTAAGACTGACCAAACTGTTTAAACGTCCACATTAGTAGAAATCCACATTTTTGAGCTGAAATACGTTGGCCAGAGTTTACCCATGATGTTGCACAACGATTTAAGTCGATAAATAATAATCGTTTTAGTCAATGATATAGCTAGTTGGGCTTGAAGTGACATCCTAACTGCCCACTTAGTGCAAATCCGTGTGAATGCAGTGACTTTGCCTGTGACATGTACGAATTATTTTCAGGTTATGTTTCTGGGCTGGGTTTTATTTGAATGTTGCCACCCACTAATTGTTCATTAATCAGAAACCGCTGCAAAGTTATCCCTCTTCCTGAATGAGATGAGCCAAACAGCCTTGTGTCCACTTAACTGCCTGAGCCATGGATACAAGTAAAATAGGGAGTACAAACGTATGATTTTTTTGCACCAATTGTATTTTTTTTAACAGAAAATTTGCTTAATCCATTGTATATTTTGTCAATTTTCACTTTTAACTAGTCTGTATTAAAAATCTATATATACAGTGTACAAAACATTAGGAACACCTGCCCCTTCCATTACCGACTGGCCAGGTGAAAGCAATGATCCCTTATTGATGTCACCTGTTAAATCCACTTCACAGTAGTCAGTGTAGATCAGCTTTAAAGTATGTGTCAGAGTAAATGTATAATTATTTCATTAATTACTGGAATTGATTTGGCCAAGTGCATTTGCGCTCTCTGTTTAGCAACGGTATCTGCTCAGTTTGGCAGCTGCGGGAGTGTGAGGGAGATGCCCGTGTGCTTCGCGGTTTACCGGATCTTTTTTTCTGCAGCTTTCTTGAAGATCACTCCGCGACACACGATGCAGCGCTGTCGTTCAGCAGAAGATGATGCGCTGCTGCCACTGCCTTGTCATTTCTCACTCGACATCACTCACCGCTGTCATAAATTGGCTCATGCTAGCCACAAGTTGTGACTGAGATCAATTGTCATGAAACGTATTTACAGCGATGAGTTTCTTTCTCTTTCATACAAATTTATAACGAGGAGCACAATGTGTTTTGTGCGGGGATGTGCTTACTAATGAGTCTCATAACGAACCAATTAATATGATGGTAATCCCAGGGAGTTCTTTCAAAACAGGGCAGAATCCTTCAGGAAACAGTGCTTAGACAGTGGAAAAGTAAGTCAGCTAGCAAGGTATTGTTGTCATTTTATAACAGGTGATGATAAGCAGAAATAAGGGAGTACGAACTAAATCTCAGTAGTAGATGTGAGTTTCTCTTTCAAACAATCCCCTGGCCTTGTACACAGCTAATAGCTAACATTTGCCAAAGCAAGCTAGCTACTGATAGTGCAACCCTAGTAACAGTACAGATTAACATGAAAAATGATCATGCCCACTACATTTTACTGTATAAATGATTGTTGAAAACTAGTCTAGATTGGAACTGTTGCTGTTAAAATACAATAATTCTTAACTTGAATAAACTGATTGAAGCAAGATGCTTTTTGAGGCAAACACACACACAGTTCTGGGTTGCTCATCTACAGGAGGAAGCAGCAGTCTCCTGACTGAGAAAGCAGTAGATGTTCTGGCACCACATACCTATGCGTGTCAGGGTTCTCAACTCTGACACTTAAAAAACAAGTACAGAAACAGTTTCAAGCATAACCTCAGTGTTGCACTGTCAAAATCAGAGCACCGAAAATAGATATTCTCTCATTAGGACTGTGTGTGTGTGTTTTCTGGTCTACATCTGTGTGCCGTGATCAATCAGTTTATTCCAGTTCAGAATAAAAAATATGTATTGTATTTTAACAGCAACAGTTCCAACCTATACTTTTTTCAACAATAATTTCTACAGTAAGATGTACAGTAGGCCTGATCATTATTTTTCATCTGTACTGTTACTTAGGGTTGTACTATCAAAAAGCCTGCGTGTGTTTTCAGTTGTTCATCTGTGTGATGTGATCAATCTGTTTTTTCCAGTTCGGAATGAAAATTATGTATTTTAACAGCAACAGTTCCATCCTAGACATATGTAAGATTGTCTTTTTAATGGGGGAAAATAAACATTAACAGATATTTATATGGATATTTTATTGTTATTTGTTTGTCTATATTGCATTTGTTTTAGGCATAAGGGCAATGAAATGTACCAATATTTATGTATAGTTGCATATTTTTCTAAGCTTGTGTAACGGATGTGAAATGGCTAGCTAGTTAGCGGGTACGCGCTAGTAGCGTTTCAATCAGTTACGTCACTTGCTCTGAAACCTATTAGTAGTGTTGCCCCTTGCTCTGCAAGGGCCGTGGCCTTTGTGGAGTGATGGGTAACGATGCTTCGTGGGCGACCGTTGTTGATGTGAGCAGAGGGTCCCTGGTTCGCGCCCGTGTCGGGGCGAGGGGACGGTTTAAAGTTATACTGTTACATTGATGCTGTTGACCCGGATCACTGGTTGCTGCGGAAAAAGGAGGTTGAAAGGGGGGTGAGTGTAACGGATGTGAAATGGCTAGCTAGTTAGCGGGTACGCACTAGTAGCGTTTCAATCAGTTACGTCACTTGCTCTGAAACCTATTAGTAGTGTTGCCCCTTGCTCCGCAAGGGCCGCGGCTTTTGTGGAGCGATGGGTAACGACGCTACGTGGGTGTCAGTTGTTGATGTGTGCAGAGGGTCCCTGGTTCGCGCCCGAGGTCGGGGCGAGGGGACGTACTAAAGTTATACTGTTACACTTGGGTCCCAGAAAAACACATTTCTAATTTAGGTCCCAGGCTGAAAAAGTTTAAGAACCCCTGGTGTAGATGAAGGGGAGGTGACAGGTTAAAGAAGGATTTTTAACTCTTAAGACAATTGAGACATGGATTGTGTATGTGTGCAATTTCAGCTTTCATGAATGGCACACTTGGCATTCAGGCCAAAGGGTCCAATCCTGGTTTCATCAGACCAGAGAATCTTGTTTTAGGTGCCTTTTGGCAAACTCCAAGCGGGCTGTCATGTGCTTTTTACTGAGGAGTGGCTTCCGTCTGGCCACTCACCCATAAAAGCCTGATTGGTGGAGTGCTGCAGAGATGGTTGTTCTTCTGGAAGGTTCTCCCATCTCCACAGAAGAAGTCTGGAGCTCTGTCAGAGTGACCATCTGGTTCTTGGATACCTCCCTGACCAAGGCCCTTCTGCCCTGATTGCTCAGTTTGGCTGGGTGGCCAGCTCTAGAAAGAGTCTTTATGGTTCAAAACTTCTTCCATTTAAGAATGATGGAGGCCACTGTGTTGTTGGGTACCTTCAATTCTGCGGAATTTTGTTGGTACCCTTCCCCAGATCTGTGCCTTGACACAATCCTGTCTTGGAGCTCTATGGACAATTCCTTCGACCTCATGGCTTGGTTTTTGCTCTGACATGCACTGTCAACTGTGCGACCTCTATATAGACCGGTGTGTGCCTTTCCATATATTTTCCAATCAATTGAATTGACCACAGGTGGAATCCAATGTAGAAACATCTCAAGGATGATCAATGGAAACAGGATGCACCTGAGCTACATTTCAAGTCTCATAGCAAAGTGTCTGAATACTTATGTAAATGAGGTATCTTTTATTAACTTTTTCAAGCATTTTCAAAACATTTATTAAACCTGTTTTCGCTTTGTCATTATGGGGTATTGTGTGCAGATTGATGAGGGAAAAACATTAAGTTACTAAATTTTATAATGAGAAAGTAGTCATCATTGCTGCATCAACAGTTACCCAGTCAGGACTTATTTTCTGAATCTCTTCTTGCATATAATCCTTATTGTTGAAATGACTTCTCAAATGAGAAAAGTACTGCTTAACATTACAGGGCTCAGAAAAATTACACAGGTCACATTTTATACAAGCAGTAACTGTTTCATTAATATTTCTTCGGTGTTGAGTCAAATGCTTCTTGAGTGCCATTTCTGTTTTAAAGGTGCACGGACAGTCTTGATGCATACATGGTAATGGGGAGGATCTTGCATAATGTCCATGCTTCAATTTGTAATGTCTAATAAGGATGCATTCATTTGATGTGTCAAATCTGCAGTACTTACAGTTACACTTCATCCATTGAAGGAATAATGCTTTTGGATTTCCAAGAATCTAAAAAAGAATGTTTACATACATTGTTTTTATTTACTTTAGTTAATATGTTAATTATTTACAAATTCTGAAATTGATCAATTCAAGCTATAAGTGCTGTCTAGGTAAACCTGTTTACTAACTGCAAAATACAGTTTTATAACATGGTTTGCTTAACATAACATCTCATTACACCCAAACTAACAATTGTAAAATAACAAAATATATACTAACATTACTACTTGCAAGATTAGGCTAATTAATCATTAGAATATTCTTAGGTTTTTAAATCATATTTTGGAAAAAGAAGGGTTTAAAACCCAATACTAATTAGAAGCATTTGTACTATTATGCAGGTTATTAAACTATTTCCAAGCTAGCCAACAAGCAGCTTTTATCAGCACGTGCAATTCGGACCATGTGCAATCTAGAGCCGTGCTAACAAAACACACTTTAACTAACCAGCACGTGCAAATTCGGCCACGTGTCCTAACGGTCCTAACAAACACTATGCTAGCTAACACCATGCTAGATAGCGCAATGCTAGCTAACAGCATACTAGCTAAATGCCACAACATACCCTGGAGAAGTTACTTAGCTACACATGCCTATATCTGATGTTTGGCTAGCAAGTCACTGAATACAACCACAATAGTAAAATAAACATAACAGCTCATTACTACCCAATCTAATAGTAATTATAACTACAATCATAGTTACAGTAGCAGTTTGCTTTTGGAGCTACTTACTGTTATACAGGTTATCAAATACATTACAAGTTAGTCAGCATGTCTGCAAGTTGGTGCCGTGTGCTGCTAGCTAGAGCGCTACTATTTCAAATCAAAGTTTATTTGTCACGTGCGCCGAACACAACAGGTGTAGACCTTACAGTGAAATGCTTACTTACAGGCTCTAACCAATAGTGCAAAAAAGGTGTTAGGTGAACAATAGGTAAGTAAAGAAATAAAACAACAGTAAAAAGACTATACAGTAGCGAGGCTACATACAGACACCAGTTAGTCAGGCTGATTGAGGTAGTATGTACATGTAGATATGGTTAAGGTGTCTATGCATATATGATGAACAGAGAGTAGCAGTAGCGTAAAAGAGGGGTTGGCAGGTGGTGGGACACAATGCAGATAGCCCGGTTAGCCAATGTGCGGGAGCACTGGTTGGTCGGCCGAATTGAGGTAGTATGTACATGAATGTATAGTTATAGTGACTATTCATATATGATAAACAGAGAGTAGCAGCAGCATAAAAAGAGGGGTTGGGGGAGGCACACAATGCAAATAGTCCGGGTAGCCATTTGATTACCTGTTCAGGAGTCTTATGGCTTGGGGGTAAAAACTGTTGAGAAGCCTTTTTGTCCTCGACTTGGGCACTCCGGTACAGCTTGCCATGCGGTAGTAGAGAGAACAGTCTATGACTGGGATGGCTGGGGTCTTTGACAATTTTTAGGGCCTTCCTCTGACACCGCCTGGTGTAGAGGTCCTGGATGGCAGGCAGCTTAGCCCCAGTGATGTACTGGGCCGTACGCACTACCATCTGTAGTGCCTTGCAGTCAGAAGCCGAGCAATTTCCGTACCAGGCAGTGATGCAACCAGTCAGGATGCTCTCGATGTTGCAGCTGTAGATACTTTTGAGGATCTCAGGACCCATGCCAAATCTTTTTAGTTTCATGAGGGGGAATAGGCTTTGTCGTTCCCTCTTCACGAATGTCTTGGTGTGTTTGGTCCATTCTAGTTTGTTGTTGATGTGGACACCAAGGAACTTGAAGCTCTCAACCTGCTCCACTACTATTTAACAGCAATCTTAGCTACAATTATACTTCAGTACACGTAGCAGAATTGCACAATTAATCTGATTTTTAAACTGATATAGTCAAATACTATTTGCCAAACGTAGCCAAATATCTGATAATTCTTAATTTAACCAAATTACCATTTTAACATGTTGTGTGTTCTTGATAGCTAGAATGTAACATAGTGGCTAATGTCCTTGCTATTCTTGTGCTGAAAAGTTATCATTATTTTTTATAAAGGGCACTTGTTAACTTACCCAATAAATATTTATACGTGTAGGTAAATAACATGCTAGTGGTTGTATGGTTTTAAAGAAGATACTCACCTTTTGCCAAGCTACTCACTCCTGCTTGGAAAGCTGTTGAATGCAGTAGAGGAGTTGCTGAAGCACGGTCTTGATCAAGCAACTTCCTGAAATGCACCGCCGCCTGTAAATTACCACTGAGTTCTAAAATAAATTGTGCTAGTATGACCGGGCTTAAGTAAACAAATATGTTCGATTCTAAATATTATGCACTTTTGTTTAAGAATTAATTGATTACTAGAATTACAAGGAGCAAGTGCTAAACCAAATTAAGTTTGATCTATATCCCCTATCAATGCGCAAACAAGGAGCAAACTCTACACAAACATCACATAATGGGATAGGTGATCTGATGCATTCCGCATGTTTTTTGTTGTTGTAGTTAGTCTTGTTTATAACCAATTGTAACATTACACATATTACTTTCACTACATTGGCCTCACCAAATACAAATTGTTAGATGGCTAGCCATGAAAGCTTAGGCCCAATATTAGGATCGCTAATACATGTGCATGCATAGAGAAATAGTATATGTAAATAATTTCCCCTACAGTTTACTCAGTTAGCAGACGCTCTTATCCAGAGCGACTTAGTTAGTCTTACAGGGATAAGCAATAGGCCTACTTGCTATGCAAGCAGCTTGGCCTTAGTTGCACGTGTAGACCTTCATGCAGTAAAAACCTGTAACCCTCAGCTAACACAATATGAACCCATAGCCCATACAATTGACACAGTTCATGCTATGTGGCTCCATATTCTTTAACATTTGCTGCATTGGTGTCAGAAATGAGAAAACGAGATATTGCATGTGACTTTAGCCCTCACAGACAAAAAATGAATTTATTGGCTGCAAGGAACATGGGGGAAGTCACTCCAGTAATGTTGCAGTAATCAAGTTCCGTTTAAAACAAAACAATCAACAAAATGACAATTGTTGGCACCCCATAGGGATTCTTGCATATGAAAAAAGGAGCTGTATTGTGGCCTTCCATGGCTCCCTTTTTTAACTGGGGTATAAAAATAAGGTAATGGCATGGAAAATGCATTTTTCATCAATCACAATGTGGAAAGGCAAGAACACTCACAAATTCAAAAAGAAAAAAATGGTTTCCACTATTAAACAATAGGTACACTATTAGGGCAATAATTAAGAAGTTCAAACCCACACAACAGTACATGTGCACCGGAGGCAGATGCACAGACCACTGATTTGACTTCTTGGTTCTGACTTAAAAGTTAAATGAACACAGGTCTTAGCCAATTTAACTTAATTTTGTAAGTTAAGTTAATGTACAGATTTGTAGTTATCTTGACTTGACATTTAAAGCCAAGACAACTGTTGTCTTCATTTAGTTCATTTGACTTATTGGATCTAATTTGAAAGTTGAGTGAACACATAGTTCATAGCTGATTCAACTTGATTTTATAAGTTAAGACAATGTAATGACTTGTAGTTAATATAACATGTCATTATTTTGTCAACACAACTAGGATCTTGTTTTAGTTTATTTGACTTATTAGTTCTGAATTGAAAGTTTACTGAGCAAATTGTTCTTTGCTAACTGAACTAGATTTTTAATCTTTACAGCTTTTGTTGAGTTGAAGTGAACTTAATATTTGTCAAATCAACACATTTTGCACATTTAGTTGACTTGAATAGATTAAATAAGTTATTTTGACTTAATCGCAAAACCTTTTTTTACTGTGCTTATAGTTGCATGTAATTTGCAGCATGCATGATCATGAGCAGTAATTGTAGCCTATCATTTCACTTCATTGCCTGCCAGCAGTCTACCTACCAAAAGTTGCAGTGTCCATTGCAATGTAGAAAAACTCATCAGCTATCTTTCAGTAGTTATTGATATTACCGGAGCGTCATCTTATTCTTTTGAACTATTTCTATGGTGGATTCGCGGCCGCAATTTATGGAAGATGCAATGCCAAAACTTTGGAGAAAACAATAGATGGCAAAGTCAAAGATCGCCACAGATCACTGGGCTAAGTTTTCCCTAAATCAATGCTCATGAGAAATCCAGAACCAGCCATAGAGCCAGCTGGCTAATCTGTTGAATACATTGTAGTTTAAAAAGAACCCAGCAACAACAGATTAGCTAGCTAGATATGGTTAGCTTGATGGCAAGCTAGCTACATGTACTATAGATAAGGTTAGCATGCTAGCTAGCTACACTGACAGCTGTCAGTGCCCTATTTGTTGATGTTTATTAACTCCACATGTGTAAACTCCCACACCCAATTTGTGGATATGTATAAGTAGCCTTCGTCATTCTTCGGAGGTGGAACCTAAAAGTGCATTTCCTCTCAAGGACAGGATATTATGTTGAAATAGTGGCGTCATTTTCCTTTAAAAATGCGATTTCTGTACTTGTTTATAAAAATTAAAAATAGCACATTGATTGAAAACACAAATTTATGCAAATGACAGACATTGAATAATGTACCATGAAGTTGGCTGGTTATCCTGTGAATGAACAACCGGAGTTGAATTTCCATATTAGGAGCTGTGCAGGATGAGAGTGTGAGTCTTTCCAAACCTAGGCACTTACCTTTTGGTGTCAAAACAAAGTACTGAAGGATTTGGAGATGAAGCATAACCTGCTGCTGTGACTGGCCCTGCTCATCAGAATAAATAAAAATAGCAACACGAGGAATAAAATACACAAGAACGAAGCTATACAGTGAGGGGAAAAAACTAATTGATCCCCTGCTGATTCTGTACGTTTGCCCACTGACAAAGAAATGATCAGTCTATCATTTTAATGGTAGATTTATTTGAACAGTAAGAGACAGAATAACAACAACAAAATCCAGAAAAACGCATGTCAAAAATGTTATAAGTTGATTTCAATTCATCTTGAACTTCTTCCATTTTCTAATAATTGCGCCAACAGTTGTTGCCTTCTCACCAAGCTGCTTGCCTATTGTCCTGTAGCCCATCCCAGCCTTGTGCAGGTCTACAATTTTATCCCTGATGTCCTTACACAGCTCTCTGGTCTTGGCCATTGTGGAGAGGTTGGAGTCTGTTTGATTGAGTGTGTGGACAGGTGTCTTTTATACAGGTGCAGTTAATACAGGTAATGAGTAGAGAACAGGAGGGCTTCTTAAAGACAAAATAACAGGTCTGTGAGAGCCGTAATTCTTACTGGTTGGTAGGTGATCAAATACTTATGTCATGCAATAAAATGCAAATTATTTACTTAAAAATCATACAATGTGATTTTCTGGATTTTTGTTTTAGATTCCGTCTCTCACAGTTGAAGTGTACCTATGATAAAAAATTACAGACCTCTACATGCTTTGTAAGTAGGAAAACCTGCAAAATCGTCAGTGTATCAAATACTTGTTCTCCCCACTGTGTGTATATATATATATATTTGTGGCCTTATTGAAGAGCTCAGTGACTTTCAATGTGGCACCGTCATAGGATGCCACCTTTCCAACAAGTCAGTTTGTCAAATTTCTGCCCTGCTAGAGCTTCCCTGGTCAACTGAAGTGGAAACGTGTAGGAGCAACGTTGCAACACTCACTACCGAGTTCCAAACTGCCTTTGAAAGCAACGATTCCAATATGGATTGTCTACTCAGGGAAAACAGGGGGATGAGGGAGTCGCTACTAGATATACAAACCCGAAGCACGTGTCAAAATCTAATATTTTCTGGGATTCCTGAGGATGCATCCAATAATCCAGAGGGGGCGATCACAGAGTTCATGCAATCCGCCTTGAAACTTCCTCTTGAGACTGTAAACAAGGTGGCTTTCCACTGAGTGCACAGACTTGGAGCTTGGAGTGGAAAGACCAAGGGTCCCCGACTGATCATTGCAAAAAGTTGAACACTACCAACAAAAGGAGATGATCAAAAGCAGGGGAAGGGAGCTTAAATGGACCAACTTTGGTCTCAATTACCAATTTCACCGGGAGATAAATGAACATCGCAAGAGGCTGTATCCTGTACAGAGGCAACAGAGGGAGAGGGGTAAGCGTGCCTTTCTCATTGTGGACAAACTGTTTATAGACGGACAGCTCTTCTGAGACAGCTCCATAACACCATGGCTGTACTAAATTCTATGGGGACGTCAGGTTAAGGGAAAAAATAATGGGGAATGTAAAATGTATGTGATTTTATAGGATACTTATTTTTATAAGGATATTTTCTACCTGCAGGCTGCAATGTTTTTATTTGTTGACATTATACTGTTGGCTATTTTTACATTAGTTGGCAGTAGAAGTTACTTTTTTATGTTTGTTTCGTTTTCACCTTTCAGGCCAGGACAATAGCTGTTAGATTCAATGTGGGTAGAGGTGGAGAACTCAATTGCTCTTTGTCATCTGATTTCTGCTATGGGAATTGTGAGAAATGCAAAGGGAAACATTAGCGTTCTTCTGTATTTCAGTGGGCAAGGCTGACTGACCACAGCATCTAACACACTACACATTTCCTATTTGGTTGTTGTGGTTGTAGGCTATTTTCCTGATTTCTACACCCTCAGCAGGAGCTCGGATATGGTATCTTCAACCTAGCTGAATTTCCCCTTGAAAACCGGATGTGGGGACCCCCCCTTAAGGCTTTTATTTTACACCTGCTTTGTATGTGTGACCACCTCAAGTCTTTGCTGTTTTAGGGAAGAACACTACTGATTTACTGAGATGTATAGTTATTCACCCTATTCAAACCAAATGCCTAGTTGTACACTTTCTCAAAGAGAAGATTCTCCCTTTAGCCTAGATCCTAGGCTATTTTCCTATCCAGTCCCAATACCACTGAAACGCAAAATCCTGAATCCTGTCTCACATGAAAATTCCTAATTTTATTCTGTAATCCATAGGTTGCATTATCAAAGCACGTCTCTCGCCTATGCATGTCAAAATACCGCTATAGCCTTTTTCCCGCTTCTTTGCGCTGTCTCGTACTTGCTGCCCATATGAGACCTTCTCATACCAAAAAATGGTATGAGAGTAGATATGGATAGTTTTTTTTTACGGAGTTGGTCCCCGTTAAGATATTTCCACTCTTCATCTCCCTGTTATTCATTTGCTGATCTGCTATCTGTGTAATCAACAACATTCTGCCAAATATAGGAGATATTCTGTCATTTGTTGAAGGAGGTTAGCAGGTCTAGCAAGCTTAGCAACTTTGGTCAATTTGACTTTTGTTTGTTTTTATGATTCGACAACGCTATACATGGGGTGCGTCCTGAGCGCGCTCGGTGTCGAGATGGCGTACTGCTGAAATGTGCTAAATTAATTGAGGAACATGATATTGCTCTAAATTTATGAACGGCCTGTTTCGCAATTCACAATAATGTCAATGGCGATCACAGAGTAACTATCTTTACTAAATATCATATTAATTGCTCTGAAATCTTTACATGGTTCCACAGCCAACAAGGTGGTGCAGTGCCCCCCTTATTTGGGGAGAACCTTTGCATAGTGAACATATCATGGTTTTAAACACTTTTTAAATGGGCACTTACAATTGTTTCGGTATTTCCCGGCAGGGGCGTGATGCACCCCAAAATCTTAAGGGGCACAAAGTAAGTGATGATGGTTGGGGGGTGATCCGGAGGGGTGCTAGGCCCGTCTGTAAATTCTACAATTTTGTATTTTTCAAACACCTGAAACACCTTTTCCCTGCAATCTAGAGCCGTAATCATTATGCTTAATTCTGTCAAAAAAAAAAAAAAAATCTGCATATCTAAGCATACTTCTTGAGCTGTCTTTATCCTCCTAACTGGTGGTTATTTTTTTTTAAAGAAACTTAATATACTTCTCGGCACCTAAAAGATTGAAGATGTCTTATTCAGTACATTTATTAATTGCCTGCTTTTCTGAAGTCTACCAATCTTGCCAGCAGGCATGCAGGTAAGATAGTTAGACAGGCTTCATTGATGGCCTGAAATAGCTTCTTGGTAGATATTTATGAGGTCGGGAGATTTTGGGAACCTATCTGGGATAGCTAAAGCCAAATTCATAAAATTGCTAGGTGGCTAGTAGTATTACAGAGAAATGACATTTTTTTTTATTTTTATTATTAATCTGAGGGGGTACGTGTCCCTGTGCCCCCTATGGGCATGTTTTCTGTGACTCGGGATAAATATGAATTATTCCCCGTATTGAAATTTAGTACATTTTCGGGAAAATATGAATCCCTACCAGGCAGTGACTGAGTCGACTTGCATCCGGTATCACTACTCATGTCTGTCTACTTCAGCAACGGTGGAAATTAGGAGATAGAATAATCTGATGTTACCCTTTGTGCTAATGTCACAGAGATATTTTACAATGAAGATGGCAGATCAGTAATAATACTAGCACTTCAAATGAGCCTGTACTCAATTTACATAACAAATGATGTCAAGCATAACAGAAATATTGTTGTTCTAGTTGTTCTCAAGTTGAAACAAATCTTGAGGGTTTTGCAATGTAAACTTATGCATGAAAACATAGCATTGTATAATTGCTCACTGCTGGTTAGTTTCATGAGTGCCTCTGTTTACGCATTTGGTCATCAGTGCATCGCATTGTTGCTTTTCAAGTGCTCATGAGGGAATGGGGAGAAAATATGTGTAAGTAGGAGAGAACACCCTCTAAAATGGTATCTTTTCTTTCAAATAGCCTTTTTCCCCCCTCTGTCTGCAGTCGTCACTGCAGTAAACTTGGTACATTAAAAACAGGAGACTCTGGGTAGTCTAATAGATTTGAATGTCCTGTGCTACAGACAGGAATGTACCATTGGGAAGCATTTAATATGGTGATGATATTGTTGGTCTGTCTGTTCATATAAACTCAGCAAAAAAAGAAACGTCCTCTCACTGTCAACTGCGTTTATTTTCAGCAAACTTAACATGTGTAAATATTTGTATGAACATAACAAAATTCAACAACTGAGACATAAACTGAACAATTTCCACAGACTAACAGAAATGGAATAATGTATCCCTGAACAAAGGGGGGGTCAAAATCAAAAGTAACAGTAAGTATCTTGTGTGGCCACCAGCTGCATTAAGTACTGGAGTGTATCTCCTCCTCATGGACTGCACCAGATTTGCCAGTTCTTGCTGTGAGATGTTACCCCACTCTTCCACCAAGGCACCTGCAAGTTCTGGGGGGAATGGGCCTAGCCCTCTCCCTCCGATCCAACAGGTCCCAGACGTGCTCAATGGGATTGAGATCCAGGCTCTTCGCTGGCCAAAGCAGAACACTGACATTCCTGTCTTGCAGGAAATCACGCACAGAATGAGCAGTATAGCTGGTGGCATTGTCATGCTGGAGGGTCATGTCAGGATGAGCCTGGAGGAAGGGTACCACATGAGGGAGGAGGATGTCTTCCTTGTAATGCACAGCGTTGAGATTGCCTGCAATGACAACAAGCTCAGTCCGATGATGCTGTGACACACCGCCCCAGACCATGACGGACCCTCCACCTCCAAATCAATCCCTCTCCAGAGTACAGGCCTCGGTGTAACGCTCATTCCTTCGACGATAAACGCGAATCCGACCATTACCCCTGGTGAGACAAAACCGCGACTCGTCAGTGAAGAGCACTTTTTGCCAGTCCTGTCCGGAAGAGAGAGACTGGCCCTAACTGCTGCTTTGGGAAATTGTCTTTTGGTGTGCTATTTAACTTTTTATTAGCCTATTAACTTGGCTAACTCTGAGCTTGCTTCAGGAAAAACAATATCATACAGTTACATTTCCCTGCTAAAACTCCCTCTTTTTGGGGGGGGGGATCTCTCTCTCTCTCCACACACCATGTGCTTGTTGCTCAGAGTAGACAAAAGGAAATTAGGTCTGTGGAGGCCTCCAGGGGCCTTGGGCGGGGCTGCACGAGCAGCAGAGCATGTGGTGGGAGTAGAGTAGACTGGGTCAGAGGCATTGAGGTACTCAACAATGACACACCACTACAGCACAGCCAGCATGCCACAGCAGAGGAGCCAGCCACACAGAGACCAGGGTTGTGTTCTGGAGGGAGAAAACGTTTTGAAACAGGGAGCTACTGGAACCTGAACTTGTCCAATAAGAACACTGATTTTTGCTTTGGTGTGCCCTACTGAGCACATCCCAGTAGGTGGTTAGGAACAAAGCCAAACTAATAGACTACTGTTCACTGCTAGCCTCACCATGCTTTGTTCCTCAGTACTTGATGTAAAGTATGTTTTAAAGGTTGACTCAGCGAAATGACTTTGATATTGAGATGCAAGACTTCCACTCACAGTCACACACAGTATCTGCGCATGTGCACGGGCTCGCTTCACGTTCTTATAGCGTGGAAGCCACGGGACCAAAACAGCAGCGAAGTAGAGCCTCGCGCTTCAATGCTCTTAGTTGTTGTGGAAATGTTTACTGTTTACTTACTGCATCCGCTGGAGACTCATCTCCCTCACTAACTTCAAGCACCAGCTGTCAGAGCAGCTCACAGATCATTGCACCTGTACGTAGCTCATCTGTAAATAGCCCATCCAACTACCTCATCCCCCTACTGTATTTATTTATTTATTTTGCTCCTTTGCACCCCAGTATCTCTACTTGCACATTCATCTTTTGCACATCTATCACTCCAGTGTTTAATTGCTATATCGTAATTACCTCGCCACTATGGCCTATTTTATTGCCTTACCTCCCTTATCTCACCTCATTTGCACACACTGTATATATACTTTTTCTACTGTATCATTGACTGTATGTTTGTTTATTCCATGTGTAACTCTGTGTTGTTGTATGTGTCGAACTGCTTTGCTTTATCTTGGCCAGGTCGCAGTTGTAAATGAAAACTTGTTCTCAACTAGCCTACCTGGTTAAATAAAGCTGAGTCTACCTTTAACACTCCCTTTTCACATGTATGTTACTCTGTGTTCAGTCCTTAAGCTACAGGCCACAAGTAGATTTATCACCATAGTCTGTTAGCTAGGCAATTAAAAAAAATATATTGCTGGTTCCTTGCTATTTCACAATTAAATAGTGATGCGTTCTCTCTTTTGCCTCACTAGCAGATTTAGGCCTACAGTATGAACTATGTCTGCTTTATCCGTAGCAGGGAATCTTGCGTGTCTGTCGCAGATCTGAGCTGGATCAGCTCCCTCGGCCTGGCTGCGTTTGATACAGACGTCCCCCTCGGCCTGGCTGCGTTTGATACAGACGTCCCCCTCGGCCTGGCTGCGTTTGACACACACGTCCCCCTCGGCCTGGCTGCGTTTGATACAGACGTCCCCCTCGGCCTGGCTGCGTTTGACACACACGTCTCCCTCAGCCTGGCTGCGTTTGACACACACGTCCCCCTCGGCCTGGCTGCGTTTGACACACACGTCCCCCTCGGCCTGGCTGCGTTTGACACACACGTCCCCCTCGGCCTGGCTGCGTTTGACACACACGTCCCCCTCGGCCTGGCTGCGTTTGACACAGACGTCTCCCTCGGCCTGGCTGCGTTTGACACACACGTCCCCCTCGGCCTGGCTGCGTTTGACACAGACGTCTCCCTCGGCCTGGCTGCGTTTGACACACACGTCCCCCTCGGCCTGGCTGCGTTTGACACAGACGTCTCCCTCGGCCTGGCTGCGTTTGACACACACGTCCCCCTCGGCCTGGCTGCGTTTGACACAGACGTCTCCCTCGGCCTGGCTGCGTTTGACACACACGTCCCCCTCGGCCTGGCTGCGTTTGACACAGACGTCTCCCTCGGCCTGGCTGCGTTTGACACACACGTCCCCCTCGGCCTGGCTGCGTTTGACACAGACGTCTCCCTCGGCCTGGCTGCGTTTGACACAGACGTCTCCCTCGGCCTGGCTGCGTTTGACACAGACGTCTCCCTCGGCCTGGCTGCGTTTGACACACACGTCCCCCTCGGCCTGGCTGCGTTTGACACAGACGTCTCCCTCGGCCTGGCTGTGTGCTGCCAAGGCTGTAACGGTGCTGATGTAGGGTGATCGTTTTAATAGCTTGAGTAGCCTAGCCTTCCCTTTAGGGAGCAGGTTGTTTAGTGGGTAATTTTTTTTTTACCCATTACCCCTTTAAAAACGGACCACCTCAACCTGTAAAACAAAAGCCCAATGTTTGAAAGGGTCTCCAGAAAGGTGTAAGTTAAGCTAGTTGGGAAAATACTTTTTAAAGTGTGATTATGCTATGAAAAATGTGCCTGTCTGTATCTGTAACAATATAAAAATATATAAATAACCTGGGAGACTGCAGTGAAAGTGGGCGACAGGCAACAGCCATTTAATTAGCAGCTGTCAAACTCTGTCCTCTCTATTGCGTTATGATGCATGCTGTCACACTGGAGAAGTTTGCATAGCAACAGTTTGGCTAATTCCCTGCAGAGGCCCACACCTGACAAACTGCAGGCAGATGCATAACCGAAGATAAGAGAGCGCTAACCATAGTTCTCAAGGACAAATGCATGCGTGAGGAGTCAAGGACATGATAAAGTGTGTTAGCATGGGTGTGTGTACAAGAGAAAGAATGTGAGAGTACAGTTTAATTCCGGTGGTCTACAGGTTTTCTGTGGAGTAGACAAACGAACATCACCTTGAATGACTTGATGGTGAATAAAACCTTGGACCTGAAAGTGACATACTGATCTCACTGTAATGACACAGACAGGGACCTGCCAACAATATAATGATGAACCAGTTCTAATCTGTTTGTACTTAATCTGCCGGGGTGTGCACCACTAGATTGCACAAGTATACTACCGGTCCAAAGTTTTAGAACACCTACTCATTCAAGGGTTTTTATTTTTACTATCTTCTACGTTGTAGAATAATAGTGAAGACATCAAAACTGAAATAATACATATGGAATCATGTAGTAACCAAAAAAGTGTTAAACAAATCAAAATATATTTGAGATTCTTCAAACAGCCACCCTTTGCCTTGATGACAGCTTTGCACACTCTTGCCATTTTCTCAACCAGCTTCATGAGGTAGTCACCTGGAATGCTTTTCAATTAACAGGTGTGCCTTCTTAAAAGTGAATTTGTGGAATTTATTTCCTTAATGCGTTTGCCCATCAGTTGTGTTGTGACAAGGTAGGGGTGGTATACAGAAGATAGCCCTATTTGGTAAAATACCAAGTCGATATTATGGCAAGATCAGCTCAAATAAGCAAAGAGAAACGACAGTCCATCATTACTTTAAGACCTGGTCAGTCAATACAGAACATTTCAAGAACTTTTAAAGTTTCTTCAATTGCAGTCGCAAAAACCATCAAGCGCTATGATGAAACTGGCTCTCATGAGGACCGCCACAGCAATGGAAGACCCAGAGGATACGTTCATTAGTTACCAGCCTCAGAAATTGGTCAGGAGTCCAAATTTTAGATTTTTGGTTCCAATCACCGTGTATTTGTGAGACGCGGTGTGGGTGAACGGATGATCTCCACATGTGTATTTCCCACCGTAAAGCATGGAGGAGGAGGTGTTATGGTGTGGGGTAGCTTTGCTGGTGACCCTGTCTGTGATTTTATTTAGAATTCATGGCACACTTAACCAGCATGGCTACCACAGCATTCTGCAGCTAAACGTCATCCCATCTGGTTTGGGCTTAGTGAGACTGTCATTTGTTTTTTAACAGGACAATGACCCAACACACCTCCAGGCTGTGTAAGGGCTATTTGACCAGGAAGGAGAGCGATGGAGTACTGCATCAGCTGACCTGGCCTCCACAATCCCCGATCTCAACCAAAGTTAGATGGTTTGGGATGAGTTGGACCGCAGAGTGAAGGAAAAGCAGCCAACAAGTGCTCAGCATATGTGGGAACTCCTTTAAGACTGTTGAGAGAATGCCAAGAGTGTGCAAAGCTGTCAAGGCAAAGGGGGGCTATTTGAAGAATATAACATATATTTTGATTTGTTTAACACTTTTTTTGTAACCTCATGATTCCATATGTGTTATTTCATAGTTTTGATGTCTTCACTATTATTCACAATGTAGAAAATAGTTTTTAAAAATTAAGAAGAACCGTTGAATGAGTAGGTGTCCTAAAACGTTTGATCAGTTTACTGTCCACATCACCCACAGGAGGTTTTAATCAGGGATAGTTTGTCACCTGAATCTATGTCCCTCCGCATTAGCAGAGATACGCACTGAGCAGGCTTCTGGACTTCTGGGTAGGGGAGAGAAGGGTCGGGGGCGGTATGCACTTATGCACGTCTTTGCTGAAGTCTAATTGGTTTCCATGGTTACAAGGGATAAGAGGTCACTGGCACTTTGGTTTTCCAGTTATGGTTCGGAGCCAGTCGTCTATGAAGCGCTCCTGTCTTTGTCAGCTCTGAGACGCTGCTTTGTGCAGGGATGGATGGGTGATCCTATTTTATAAGCTTTCATAGCTGACATTTCCCCAACCCATACACAATCCCAGTCAGATATGTGGACTGACTGTGTAGGACTGGGGCATCTACCAGATAGAAAACCTTTCTAATGACTTGTTTATGCTCTGACTCTATACTTTTGGGCAATGATTTATGTCTGTTTGGTTTTTCCTTTTAGAATAAGTGGATTGAGAACATGAGAACAAGTTAAGACTATAGCCTACTGTAACTTAAAACCTTATATTACACTATAAATAGGCCAGAAATGCCCTATTCAAAACAAACAACGAGGGAGGTAACATCCATCTTCTGCTTCTCCACCAATTCTCTCTCAGCACTCCTAGGGCATGTCACCGTTAGGGTTAACGATCATTAACATGCTCCGTCTCACTCAACTGGCTGCTGGCGCAGCAGAGTCCCGTATGGCCTAGTAAAGTGGTGTTTCATTCAGTAGAACAGAGCCTTCAGACCTCCTCCTTAGATAATGACACGCTAGCTCTCTCACTGATGGCTCTCTCCATCAAACCTGAGCAGTAGTAGCACTGGGGACCTGGCTGATGAGACCCCACTGAGCATCTGGACCTGTTTGATTAAAGAACCATCTCAGGGTAGGAGGCAGCTGAACACAGCTGTACCAGATGCCAATTCAAAGCCTGGCAGCATTTGAATATAGCTGCAATTTATGAGCTTGGCTAGACTTAATTACCAACCCCTTTGTGTCTGACTGACTTTAAAAGGTTTCCTCTCTGTCAAGCTCACCACTTAACACCGCCACTGCTGGCTGAGACCAGACTATTTTAGGATATCACACGTCATGGCAGACCTGCACTGTCAAGTCTTCTAGTTTCTCTGCAGCTTTGGTACTAGTTTGGGTGAGGGTACTGTCTCTTGTGTGGGCCTATCGACCTGTCATTATCAAATGTATAAATGCATCACTACTGCATGGAGCAGGACCTATCAACCTGTCATCAAATGTATCCAATGCCTTCAGAAAGTATTCATAACCCTTGACTTGTTCCACATTTTGTTTTTACAGCCTGAATTAAAAATGGATCAAATATATTTTTCTCACCCATCTACACCCAATAACCCATAATGTGAAAACATGTTTTTCACACCCCTGAGTTAATACTTTGTACATACACTTTTCTTTTTAAGTCTAAACTGTATCTAGGTTACTCAGGAACAGTTAATGTCGTCTTGGTAAGCAACTCCAGTGTAGATTTGACCTTGTGTTTTAGGTTATTGTCCTGCTGAAAGGTGAATTCGTCTCCTAGTGTCTGTTGGAAAGCAGACTGTACCAGGTTTTCCTCTAGGATTTTGCTTGTGCTTATAGCCGTATTCCGTTTTGTTTTATCCTAAAGAACTACCTAGTACTTGCCGATGACAAGCATACCCATAACATGAGGCAGCCACCACCAACATGCTTGAAAATATGAAGAGTGTGGTGTGTTGTTGGATTTGCCCCAAACATAACGCTTTGTATTCAGGACCAAAAGTTTCTCTACCAACAGCCACATCCAATGTTGTTTTAGGGAATTTGGCAGTACGTCCAACTGGCCTCACAACCACATGTAACCATGATAGCCAGGACCTCAACATCCGGCTTCTTCACCTGCGAGATTGTCTGATACCAGCCACCCGGACAGCTGATGAAACTGTGGGTTTGCACAACCGAAGAATTTCTGCACAAACTGTCAGAAATTGTCTCGGGGAAGCTCATCTGCGTGCTCATCTTCCTCACCAGGGTGTTGAGCTGACTGCAGTTTGGTGTCGTAACCGACTTCAGTGGGCAAATGCTCACCTTCGAAGGCCTCTGGCACGCTGGAGAAGTGTGCTCTTCACGGATGAATCCTGGTTTCAACTGTACCGGGCATATGGAGGACAGCGTGTATGGAATTGTGTGGGTGGGTGATGATATCAATGTTGTGAACAGAGTGCCCCATGGTGGCGGTGGGGTTATGGTATGGGTAGGCATATGCTATGGACAACGAACATAATTGCATTTTATCAATGGAAATTTGAATGCACAGAGAACTTGACGAGATCCTGAGGCCCATTGTCGTGCCATTCATCCGCTGCCATCACTTCATGTTTCAGCATGATAACGCATGGACCAATGTCGCAAGGATCTGTACACAATTCCTGGAAGCTGAAAATGGCCCAGTTCTTCCATGGCCTGCATACTCACCAGACATGTCACCCATTGAGCATGTTTGAGATGCTCTGGGTCGACATTTACAACAGCGTGTTCCAATTCCCGCCAATATCCTGCAACTTCGCACCGCCATTGAAGAGGAGTGGGACACCATTCCACAGGGCACAATCAACTCTATGCAAAGGGCATGTCGCGCTGCATGAGGCAAATGGTGGTCACACCAGATACTGATTTGGTTTTCTGATTCACGCCCCTACCTTTTTTTAAAAGTTGCATGTGACCATCAAATGCAGATCTGTATTCCCAGTCATGTGAAATACATAGATTAGGTCTTTAATGTATGTATTTCAATTGACTGATTTCCTTATATGAACTGTAATTCAGTAAACTCTTGTTGGATGTTGCGTTTTAGATTTTTGTTCAGCATAATTGACTTGACATTTCAGCTTTACATTTTTCATTCATAAAAATCGAACAAAATCCCTCTTTGACATTATGGCGTAATGCGTGTAGATCAGTGACACAAAGTCTCAATTTTAATAATGATTATTCCGGCTGTATGTAACACAACAAAATGTGGGAAAAGTATAGGGGTGTGAATAATTTCTGAAGGCACTGTAAATGCATCACTACTGCATGGAGCAGGGCCTATCACTAGCAGAATCCTTTTTTCCCTTTAACGACTCCGACGAGCCTGACGCGAAGAATATACTGCTTCCTCGGGAACAGGCCCCGATCCCCGAAGATCTGCGTGAAGAGGAGGCGGAGAAAGAGGGGCCAAAGGGCGGGCTGCCTTCTGAGAATTCGTAGGCAATCGAATAAACTCCCACTTCCCTCCATTCTACTAACAAACGTGCAATCCTTGGAGAATAAAATCGACGAGTTACGCAGGAGATTAAATTACCAACGGGACATTAAAAACTGTAACATATTATGCTTCACGGAGTCATGGCTGAACGACAACGATATCAACATAGAACTGGCTGGTTATACGATGTACCGGCAGGATAGAACAGCGGCATCTGGTATGACAAGGGGCATCGGACTATGTATTTTTGTAAATGACAACTGGTGCACGATATCTAAGGAAGTCTCGAGCTATTGTTCGCCTGAGGTAGAGTATCTCATGATAACCTGTAGAGAGAGTTTATCTGTATTCTTCGTAACTGTTTACATACCACCACAGTCAGAGGCTGGCACTAAGACAGCATTGAATGAGCTGTATTCCGCATTAAGCAAACAAGAAAATGCTCACCCAGAGGTGACACCCCTAGTAGCTGGGGACTTTAATGCAGGGAAACTGAAATCCGTTTTACCAAATTTCTATCAGTATGTTAAATGTGCAACCAGAGGGAAAAAACTCTGGACTACCTATAAACCACACACAGAGACGCATACAAAGCTCTCCCTCGCCCTCCTATTTGGCAAATCTGACCATAATACTATCCTCCTGACTCCTGCTTACAAGCAAAAATTAAAACAGGAAGCACCAGTGACTAGATCAATAAAAAAAGTGGTCAGATGAAGCAGATGCTAAGCTATAGGACTGTTTTACTAGCACAGACTGGAATATGCTCCGGGATTCCTCCGATGGCATTGAGGTGTACACCACATCAGTCATTGGCTTCAACTGCGAGCATGCGTTGACCAACTGGCAAGTGTCTTCACTGACATTTTCAACCTCTCCCTGTCCGCGTCTGTAATACCAACATGTTTTAAGCAGACCACCATAGTGCCTGTGCCCAAGAAAACTAAGGTAACCTGCCTAAATGACTAACGATCCATAGCACTCATGTCTGTAGCCATGAAGTGCTTTGAAAGGCTGGTCATGGCTCACAACACAATCATCCCAGAAACCCTAGACCCACTCCAATTTGCATACCGCCCCAACAGATCCACAGATGATGCCATCTATATTGCACTCCACACTGCCTTTTCCCACCTGGACAAAAGGAACACCTATGTGAGAATGCTATTCATTAAATACAGCTCAGTGTTCAACACCATACTGCCCTCAGCTAATCAATAAGCTAAGGACCCTGTGACTAAACACCTCCCTCTGCAACTGGATCCTGGACTTTATGACGGGCCGCCCCCAGGTGGTAAGGGTAGGTAACAGCACATCCGCCACGCTGATCCTCAACAATAACCCTAACCCAGTACATCACTGGGGCCAAGCTTCCTGCCATCCAGGACCTCTATACCAGGCTGTGTCAAAGGAAGGCCCTAAAAATTGTCAAAGACTCCAGCCACCCTAGTCATAGACTGTTCTCTCTGCTACCGCACGGCAAGCGGTACTGGAGCGCCAAGTCTAGGTCCAAGATGCTTCTAAACAGCTTCTACCCCCAAGCCATAAGACTCCTGAACATCTAGTCAAATGGCTACCCAGACTATTTGCATTGCCCCCCTCCCCCTCTTTACACCACTGCTACTCTGTTGTTTTCCTTCATCAATCTACACACGACACCCCATAATGACAAATTTAAAAAAAAAACGGAGATCACATTTACCTACTGTAACTTTTCAGGCCTTAACTCAGTACTTTGTTAAAGCACCTTTTGGCAGCGATTACAGCCTCAAGACTTCTTGGGTATGACGCTACAAGCTTTGCAAACCTGGATTTCAGGAGTTTCTCCCATTCTTCTTTGCAGATTCTCTCAAGGTCTGTCAGGTTGGATGGGGAGCGTCGCTGCACAGCTATTATCAGGTCTCTCGAGATGTTCGATTGGGTTCAAGCCCAGGCTCTGGCTCGGCCGCTCAAGGACATTCAGAGACTTGTCCCAAAGCCACTCTTGAGTTCTCTTGGCTGTGTGCGGAGGGTCATTGTCCTGTTGGAAGGTGAACCTTCACCCCAGTCTGAGGTCCTGAGCACTCTAGAGCAAGTTTTCATCAAGGATCTCTCTGTACTTTGCCCAGTTCGTCTTTCCCTTGATCCTGACTAGTCTCCCAGTCCCTGCCACTGAAAAACATCTCCACGGCATGATGCTGCCACCACCATGCTTCACCGTAGGGATGGTGCCAGGTTTCCTCCAGACGTGACGCTTGGCATTCAGGCCAAAGAGTTCATTCCTGGTTTCATCAGACCAGAGAATCTTGTTTCCAAGCAGGCTGTCATGTGCCCTTTACTGAGGAGTGGTTTCCGTCTGGCCACTTTACCATAAAGGCCTTATTGGTGGAGTGCTGCAGAGATGGTTATCCTTCTGGAAGGTTCTCCCATCTCCACAGAGGAACGCTGTTGCTCTGTCAGAGTGACCATTGGGTTCTTGGTCACCTCCCTGACCAAGGACCTTCTCCCCTGATTGCTCAGTTTGGCTGGGTGGCCAGCTCTAGGAAGTCTTGGTGGTTCCAAACTTCTTCCATTTTAAGAATGATGGAGGCCACTGTGTTCTTGAAGACCTTCAATGCTGCATCCATTTTTTGGCACCCTTCCCCAGATCTGTGCCTCGACACAATCTTGTCTCTGTGCTCTATGGACAATTCATTTGACCTCATGACTTGGTTTTTGCTCTGACATGCACTGTCAACTGTGGGACCTTATATAGACGTGTGTGTGTGTTTCTTTCCAAGTCATGTCCAATTCATTGAATTTACCACAGGTGGACTCCAATAAAGTTGTAGAAACATCTCAAGGATGATCAATGGAAACAGGATGCACCTGAGCTCAATTTCGAGTATCATAGCAAAGGGTCTGAATACATATTTAAATAAGGTATTTTAACTTTATTTTAATACTTTTGCAAAAATGTCTAACAATTTGTTTTCGCTTTGTCATTATGGGGTATTGTGTGTAGATTGAGGACATTTTTATTTTTAAATAAATGTTCGAATAAGGCTGTAATGTAACAGTGGAAAAAGAGAAGGGGTACTTTCCGAATTCACTGTATATTACTCATTGCAAAGCAAGTATACACATGTTTATAGACCCCTCACCCTTTATGCTGTGACTTCTCTGTTCCCCTGTGTCTGTGATGTGGTGGTTCGTCTGGCAGCAGTAATAATGACCAGTGGTGTTCCTGTGTTTCAGTACTGGATCAACGAGTTCACCTCCAATCTAGGAATTGGAGTCTTTCACTCTGGGATGGAGATCTATGGCAGAGGTAAGGCAACCTCTTCTTCCCACTGCTATGATTACAGCTCAGCAACACTGACCTCAAACACAGCAACACCACACAGAGGAAGTCAGAGACACTGAGTCACAAGTCTCTGACTTCCTCTGTGTTATCTAATCCATGTTCTTACCTTTCAGAGTTTGCCTATGGAGGACACCAATATCCATTTTCAGGAATATTTGAGATAACTCCAGGGGATGCCACAGAACTCGGGGAGACATTCAAATTCAAGTGAGTATTTGCTTTTTCCCCATCCCATTCCCCCCACCCGGAAACAATGTTTTCCACCCTGCGTAGCAACACAGGTTAGTTGTCAGTCCCTAATATCTCTGTCTACCCACCCACCACTCCATTGCTTCCCAGAGTTCTGTCAACTTGGCTGGATGTCCTTTGGGTGGTGGACCATTCTAGATGCACACACTTTAAAGTGTTGAGTGTGAATGTTGCAGTTCTTGACACAAACCAGTGCGCCTGGCACCTACTACCATTCCTCGTTCAAAGGTACTTCAATATTTTGTCTTGTCCATTCACCCTCTGAATGGCACACAATCCATGACTCAATTGTCCGAAGGCTTAAAAATTATTCTTTAACCTGTTTCCTCCCCTTCATCTACACTGATTGAAGTGGATTTAACAAGTGACATCAATAAGGGATCATAGCTTTTACCTGGATTCACTTGGTCAGTCTGTCATGGAAAGAGCAATGTTTTGTACACTCAATGTATTTTCAGTGCATTCGGAAAGTATTTAGACCCCTTGACTTTTTCCATTTTGTTACGTTACAGCCTTATTCTAAAATTGATTAAATCGTTTTTTTCCCCCTCATCAATCTACACCCAATACCCCTATAATGACAAAGAATTTTTTTACATTTTTGTTAATTTTATTAAAAATTGAAGAGGAGTGGGACAACATTCCACAGGCCACAATCAACAGCCTGATCAAGTCTATGTGAAGGAGATGTCGCGCTGCATGAGGCAAATGGTGGTCACACCATATACTGACTGGTTTTCTGATCCATGCCCCTACCTTTTGTTACGGTATCTGTGACCAACAGATGCATATCTGTATTCCCAGTCATGTGAAATCCCCAGATTAGGGCCTCATTTACTTATTTATTTAAATTGACTGATTTCCTTATATGAACTGTAACTCAGTAAAATCTTAGAAATTGTTGCGTGTTGTTTTTATATTTTAGTTTGTGTATATATATTGCTTGTATGTATGTGTTGGGCTAGCTGAGATTATTCTTTAAAGTCAAGTATATTTGTCCAGGTCTCAATTGTTTCTTGACTAGCCCCATTCATTCTCCCTGTCGATAATTCTAATATTATGACTTCTAATTGTATATGTATCCACTGGCATATTGGGAGAGAGTGGGGTGATTGCCATCTAAGAGCCAACATTTTTTCGCATCAGTGCTGCTTGCCAGTAGTAATAGTCTGATTCAAGGAGCTATTATCGTTAACTAACATGGTAGATGCAACGCATTGAATATTTACATTCATGCACTTCGAAATACATTTTTTTACTTAGCCCCAGAAGTATTTAACTGCAGAGCACTCCCACATCATATAAAGGAATGTGCCTACCTGATTTAGGTGACACAGTGAAGAGTTGGGGCCAATTTCATCGTAAAACCTTTCCTTGATGTTAAATTCATTCTGTGAACTAGGGCTGACCCCATTTAGTCGGTTGCAAATTTGTTAGAGCAAGCTTTGGACTGGACCAAACTGTTGAAAGTTGATCGATGTTTCAAGTTCCTTGCAGACAGGCCATGCTTAGCCAATGTGACTTTTCTTTTACCTGCAGGATGCAATGTTTTTATTTGTTGGCTTTATGTAGGCTATTTTTACATAGTTGGTAATAGAAGTTACATTTAGATTTGTATAATTTTTATTTAGATAGAATTTGTATTAATCACATGGCAATGATTTTGAAATTCGTTGACTTTATGCTCATTACGCTTACGTTTATTTTATAATAATGGCAGAATATGAGAAGGCCAGCAGCAGCGGTAGGAGGAAGTTCAGGAACAGTTTTTTTCTTGACCTCTGGCTCCCTCTTGAGTCATTTGTGTGTCTTAATTATTTAATCACAGTGTGCTTAAAGCATCAGACAAGCTCGGTCGCCTATATATATATATATATATATACAGTTGAAATCAGAAGTTTACATACACCTTAGCCAAATACATTTAAACTCAGTTTTTCACAATTCCTAACATTTAATCCAAGTAAAAAATTCCCTGTCTTAGGTCAGTTAGGATCACCACTTTATTTTAAGAATGTGAAATGTCAGAATAATAGTAGAGAGAATGATTTATTTCAGCTTTTTATTTCTTTCATGACATTCCCAGTGGTTCAGAAGTTTACATACACTCAATTAGTATTTGGTAGCATTGCCTTTAAATTGTTTAACTTGGGTCAAACGTTTCAGGTAGCCTTCCATAAGCTTCCCACAATAAGTTGGGTGAATTTTGGCCTATTCCTCCTGACAGAGCTGGTGTAACTGAGTCAGGTTTGCAGGCCTCCTTGCTCGCACACGCTTTTTCAGTTCTGCCCACACATTTTCTATAGGATTGAGGTCAGGGCTTTGTGATGGCCACTCCAATACCTTGACTTTGTTGTCCTTAAGCCATTTTGCCACAACTTTGGAAGCATGCTTGGGGTCATTGTTCATTTGGAAGACCCATTTGCGACCAAGCTTTAACTTCCTGACTGATGTCTTGAGATTGCTTCAATATATCCACATAATTTTCCTGCCTCATGATGCTATCTATTTTGTGAAGTGCACCAGTCCCTCCTGCAGCAGAGCACCCCCACAACATGATGCTGCCACCCCGTGCTTCACGGTTAGGATGGTGTTCTTCGGCTTGCAAGCCTCCCCCTTTTTCCTCCAAACATAACGATGGTCATTATCACCTAACAGTACAATCTTTGTACCCATGTGCAGTTGCAAACTGTAGTCTGGCTTTTTTATGACGGTTTGGAGCAGTGGCTTCTTCCTTGCTGAGCGGCCTTTCAGGTTATGTCGATATATAGGACTCGTTTTACTGTGGATATGGATACTTTTGTACCTGTTTCCTCCAGCATCTTCACAAGGTCCAAAGTACGTTCATTCCTAGGAGACAGAATGTGTCTCCTTCCTGAGCGGTATGACGGTTGTGTGGTCCCATGGTGTTCATACTTGCATACTATTGTTTGTACAGATGAACGTGGTACCTTCAGGCGTTTGGAAATTGCTCCCAAGGATGAACCAGACTTGTGGAGGTTTACAATTTTTTTTCTGAGGTCTTGGCTGATTTCTTTTGATTTTCCCATGATGTCAAGCAAAGAGGCACTGAGTTTGAAGGTAGGCCTTGAAATACATCCACATGTACACCTCCAATTGACTCAAATGATATCAATTAGCCCATCAGAAGCTTCTAAAGCCATGACATAATTTTCTGGAATTTTCCAAGCTGTTTAAAGGCACAATCAACTTAGTGTATGTGAACTTCTGACCCACTGGAATTGTGATACAGTGAAATAATCTGTCTGTAAACAATTGTTGGGAAAATTACTTGTGTCGTGCACAACCGACTTGCCAAAACTGAGAAATGGCGCCGGAGGAAATGGCAGCAGTTTTACGGGCGCCCAACCAATTGTGCTCTTATGTGGGGGTTTTTGCGTTATCTGTAACTTATTTTGTACATAATGTTTCTGCAACCGTATCTTACGGCAAAAAAAGAGCTTCTGGATATCAGGACAGCGATCACTTTCCTCGGATTAGACAAAGATTTTTTCTACAACAAGGATGACGCACAAGACATTCTCCAAACACCCCACAGGGCTGACATCCCCGTTATTTGCAAGAGGAAGCGATGCGGACAAAGAGCCGGATGCCTGGTCAGGACCCGGAGAAGGCGACTGGGAAAGCTGCCGTTACCGTCAATACTACTCGACAACGTGCAATCATTGGACAATAAATTATACGAGGTACGATCACGAATATCCTACCAACGGGACATCAAAAACTGTAATATCCTATGTTTCACGGAATCGTGGCTGATTGACGACATGGATATTCAGCTAGCGGGATATACGCTGCACCAGCAAGATAGAACAGCACACTCCGGTAAGACGAGGAGGGGTGGTCTGTGCATATTTGTAAACAACAGCTGGTGCACGAAATCTAAGGAAGTCTCTAGATTGTGCTCGCCTGAAGTAGAGTATATTGTGATAAATTGCAGGCCACCCTACTTGCCTAGAGAGTTTTCAGCTATACTTTTTGTGGCTGTTTATTTACCACAACAGACAGATGCTGGCAATAAGACCGCACTCAGTCAGCTGTATAAGGAAATAAGCAAACAGGAAACCACTCACCCAGAGGCGGCGCTCCTAGTGGCCGGAGACTTTAATGCAGGGAAACTTAAATCAGTTCTACCAAATTTCTATCAACATGTTAAATGTGCAACCAGAGGGGAAAAAATTCTAGATCACCTGTACTCCACACACAGAGACGCGTACAAAGCTCTCCCTCGCCCTCCATTTGGTAAATCCGACCACAACTCTATCCTGATTCCTGCTTACAAGCTAAAATTAAAGCAGGAAGCACCAGTGACTCGGTCTATAAAAAAGTGGTCAGATGAAGCAGATGCTAAACTACAGGACTGTTTTGCTATCACAGACTGGAACATGTTCTGGGATTCTTCCGATGGCATTGAGGAGTACACCACATTAGTCACTGGCTTTATCAATAAGTGCATCGAGGACGTCGTCCCCACGGTGACTGTACATACATACCTCAACCAGAAGCCATGGATTACAGGCAACATTCGCACTGAGCTAAAGGGTAGAGCTGCCGCTTTCAAGGTGCGGGACTCTAACCCGGAAGCTTACAAGAAATCCTGCTATGCCCTGCGACGAACCATCAAACAGGCAAAGGGTCAATACAGGGCTAAGATTGAATCATACTACACCGGCTCCGACGCTCATCTTATGTGTCAGGGCTTGCAAACTATTACAGACTGCAAAGGGAAGCACAGCCGCGAGCTGCCCAGTGACACGAGCCTACCAGATGAGCTAAATCACTTCTATGCTCGCTTCGAGGCAAGCAACACTGAGGCATGCATGAGACCATCAGCTGTTCCGGACAACTATGTGATCACACTCTCTGTAGCCGACGTGAGTAAGACCTTTAAACAGGTCAACATACACAAGGCTGTGGGGCCAGATGGATTACCAGGACGTGTGCTCCTGGCATATGCTGACCAACTGGCAGGTGTCTTCACTGACATTTTCAACATGTCCCTGATAGTCTGTAATACCAACATGGTTTCACCATAGTCCCTGTGCCCAAGAACACAAGGCAACCTGCCTAAATGACTACAGACCCGTAGCACTCACGCACGTAGCCATGAAGTGCTTTGAAAGGTTGGTAATGGCTCATATCAACACCATTATCCCAGAAACCTTAGACCCACTCCAATTTGCATACCGCCCAAACAGATCCACAGATGATTCCATCTCTATTACACTCCACACTGCCCTTTCCCACCTGGACAAAAGGAACACTTATGTGAGAATGCTATTCATTGACTACAGCTCAGCGTTCAACACCATAGTACCCTCAAAGCTCATCACTAAGCTAAGGATCCTGGGACTAAACACCTCCCTCTGCAACTGGATCCTGGACTTCCTGACGGGCCGTCCCCAGGTGGTGAGGGTCGGTAGCAACACATCTGCCATGCTGATCCTCAACACTGGAGCTCCACAGGGGTGGGTGCTCAGTCCCCTGCTGTGCTCCCTGTTCACCCACGACTGCATGGCCAGGCACGACTCCAACACCATCATTAAGTTTGCAGACGACACAACAGTGGTAGGCTTGATCACCGACAATGATGACACATAGGGAGGAGGTCAGAGACCTGGCCGGGTGGTGCCAGAATAACAACCTATCCCTCAACGTAACCAAGACTAAGAAGATAATTGTGGACTACAGGAAAAGGAGGACCAAGTACGCCCCCATTCTCATCGACGGGGCTGTAGTGGAGCAGGTTGAGAGCTTCAAGTTCCTTGGTGTCCGCATCAACAACAAACTAGAATGGTCTAAACACACCAAGACAGCCGTGAAGAGGGCACAACAAAGCCTATTCCCCCTCATGAAACTAAAAAGATTTGGCATGGGTCCTGAGATCCTCAAAAGGTTCTACAGCTGCAACATCGAGAGCATCCTGACTGGTTGCATCACTGCCTGGTACGGAAATTGCTCGGCTTCTGACTGCAAGGCACTACAGATGGTAGTGCGTACGGCCCAGTACATCACTGGGGCTAGGCTGCCTGCCATCCAGGACCTCTACACCAGGCGGTGTCAGAGGAAGGCCCTAAAAATTGTCAAAGACCCCAGCCACCCCAGTCATAGACTGTTCTCTCTACTACCGCATGGCAAGCGGTACCGGAGTGCCAAGTCTAGGACAAAAAGGCTTCTCAACAGTTTTTACCCTCAAGCCATAAGACTCCTGAACAGGTAATCAAATGGCTACCCAGACTATTTGCGTTGTGCCCCCCCCCAACCCCTCTTTTTACGCTGCTGTTACTCTCTGTTTATCATATATGAATAGTCACTTTAACTATACATTCATGTACATACTACCTCAATTGGGCCGACCAACCAGTGCTCCCGCACATTGGCTGACCGGGCTATCTGCATTGTGTCCCACCACCCGCCAACCCCTCTTTTACGCTACTGCTACTCTCTGTTCATCATATATGCATAGTCACCTTAACCATATCTACATGTGCATACTACCTCAATCAGCCTGACTAACCGGTGTCTGTTTGTAGCCTCGCTACTTTTATAGCCTCGCTACTGTATATAGCCTGTCTTTTTACTGTTGTTTTATTTCTTTACTTACCTATTGTTCACCTAACACCTTTTTTGAACTATTTGTTAGAGCCTGTAAGTAAGCATTTCACTGTAAGGTCTACACCTGTTGTATTCGGCGCACGTGACAAATAAACTTTGATTTGGTCTTATACAAGACATTTGTGGAGTGGTTGAAAAACGAGTTTTAATGACTCCAACCTAAGTGTATGTAAACTTCCGACTTTAACTGTGTGTGTATATATATATTAGTTATTTTTATTCAAACATAAGGTCTAAAGAACAGACGACGCTTGGTCAACCAATATTTTGTTTTTGTCGGGGTCAGCCCTACTGTGAACAGACTTATTGTATAACTTGATGGTTCGGATTATGGGATACCAAGGTCATATTTTTCAATATTCTGTTCCAGTTAAAGGGTTGTCCATATTTACTTAGATCTGTGGACAATACTTCTTTTAATGGCTAGCTCAGAAAATGAGCTTTCCAAAAGTTATTTATACACTGCTCAAAAAAATAAAGGGAACACTTAAACAACACAATGTAACTCCAAGTCAATCACACTTCTGTGAAATCAAACTGTCCACTTAGGAAGCAGCACTGATTGTCAATAAATTTCACATGCTGTTGTGCAAATGGAATAGACAACAGGTGGAAATTATAGGCAATTAGCAAGATACCCCCAATAAAGGAGTGGTTCTGCAGGTGGTGACCACAGACCACTTCTCAGTTCCTATGCTTCCTGGCTGATGTTTTGGTCACTTTTGAATGCTGGCGGTGCTTTCACTCTAGTGGTAGCATGAGACGGAGTCTACAACCCACACAAGTGGCTCAGGTAGTGCAGCTCATCCAGGATGGCACATCAATGCGAGCTGTGGCAATAACGTTTGCTGTGTCTGTCAGCGTAGTGACCAGAGCATGGAGGCGCTACCAGGAGACAGGCCAGTACATCAGGAGACGTGGAGGAGGCCGTAGGAGGGCAACAACCCAGCAGCAGGACCGCTACCTCCGCCTTTGTGCAAGGAGGAGCAGGAGGAGCACTGCCAGAGCCCTGCAAAATGACTTCCAGCAGGCCACAAATGTGCATGTGTCTGCTCAAACGGTCAGAAACAGACTCCATGAGGGTGGTATGAGGGCCCGACGTCCACAGGTGGGGGTTGTGCTTACAGCCCAACACCGTGCAGGACGTTTGGCATTTGCCAGAGAACACCAAGATTGGCAAATTCGCCACTGGCGCCCTGTGCTCTTCACAGATGAAAGCAGGTTCACACTGAGCACATGAGCACATGTGACAGACGTGACAGAGTCTGGAGACGCCGTGGAGAACGTTCTGCTGCCTGCAACATCCTCCAGCATGACCGGTTTGGCGGTGGGTCAGTCATGGTGTGGGGTGGCATTTCTTTGGGGGGCCGCACAGCCCTCCATGTGCTCGCCAGAGGTAGCCTGACTGCCATTAGGTACCGAGATGAGATCCTCAGACCCCTTGTGAGACCATATGCTGGTGCGGTTGGCCCTGGGTTCCTCCTAATGCAAGACAATACTAGACCTCATGTGGCTGGAGTGTGTCAGCAGTTCCTGCAAGAGGAAGGCATTGATGCTATGGACTGGCCCGCCCGTTCCCCAGACCTGAATCCAATTGAGCACACCTGGGACATCATGTCTCGCTCCATCCACCAATGCCACGTTGCACCACAGACTGTCCAGGAGTTGGCGGATGCTTTAGTCCAGGTCTGGGAGAAGATCCCTCAGGAGACCATCCGCCACCTCATCAGGAGCATGCCCAGGCGTTGTAGGGAGGTCATACAGGCACGTGGAGGCCACACACACTACTGAGCCTCATTTTGACTTGTTTTAAGGACATTACATCAAAGTTGGATCAGCCTGTAGTGTGGTTTTCCACTTTAATTTTGAGTGTGACTCCAAATCCAGACCTCCAGGGGTTGATAAATTTGATTTCCATTGATAATTTTTGTGTGATTTTGTTGTCAGCACATTCAACTATGTAAAGAAAAAAGTATTTAATACGAATATTTCATTCATTCAGATCTAGGATGTGTTATTTTAGTGTTCCCTTTATTTTTTTGAGCAGTGTATATTATAGAGATCAGTCCTTTCGGGGGCCCAGATCATTTATTTATAACTCCCATCATTATATGGTTCGGTAGTTGGGTTTCCCGAGAGACTGCATAGGCAAACATTGCAGACATAAGTTCTAAATATAGAAAAAAAGGTGTTTGCCTGGTTATGTCTTTACCTTTCAAATCTTGGAATGTTCCAAAACCATTAACCACTGTCCATGATATCGGCAAGGATACGGATTCCACATTTGGACCATTGGGGGATGCAAATGGCCGCCCTCTAGATCGCAAGGCATTATTGTAAAATATTGGAGTATGGGCTTGTATTTTTTTTAAATTTAGCACCAAATAGAAATTGTGTTAGAAATAATGAGACCAAAGTGTAGTTTACATTGTTTAAGGTATATATCAGTAAAGACCACCTCTTCCAGGGCAATAGGAGACACCATATTTCTCTCTTTACTCTCTTTACAAGGGGGCAGAGGATTCATGTCTAAACCAATTCAGGATGGGAGGAAATGCTAATGTGTGGAAATACAATTTAAAGTTTGGTACGGATAGTCCGCCTACGTTTTTCCCTCTTTACAAGTTTGTTAATTTTATCTGGGCTCGCTTACCTTGCCATATACATTTTGAAACCGCAGTATGGATTGTATTCCAATTGCCAGAATGGGGAGAGAAGGGATGCATTGAACTACAGAAATTCAGCTGTGGCAATATATTCATTTTGACGATAGATATTCTGCCGGTTAAAGCAAATGGGATATTAGTGCATCTACTGAGGTCGGATTGAATTGATTTCAGTGTTCTGTTAAAGGTTCTGGCAATGGTTTCATCTAAAGAAGGAAATATATCTACTCCCAAATATTTAAAATGGTAAACTATGGGGATTCCATTAGTAGAGATCGAGTCCTCCATCAGGGTCTTGAGAGGCGGTAGGACTGATTTTGGTTTTATAACTTGATGGTGCTGAATTTCTCTATGATCTTTAAAACTTTTGGGAGGGATTGAGATACTTTATCTAGACAATGTAAGATATCGTCGGCGTATAATGGGATTACGTGATCTGTAGAATTGATCGATATTGATGCCTGGGCCAGGGGCTCCATATACAATAAAAAATAGCAGAGGTGAGATTGGATCACCTTGCCTGCTACTTCTACTTATTATGAACAAAACAGAGCAGGTATTGCCTGTTATTACTATGGATGAGGGATTGGCATATAGTATTTTAATCATGTTAATAAAATTGAAGCCAAGTCCCATATGTTCCAAAATCCAACCAAAGATATTACCATTCTAGTCTATCAAAAGCTTTTTCTGCATCAAGTGATAGAATTGCCCAAAGAGCTTTGGTTTCTGATGAAGCACGTAAGATATGTAATAGACTGAGGTTATCTGAGGATAATAGTTTAACAGACCCGCTTTGGTCCAGATGTACCAATTTGGGTAAGTAAGTTTTCTATGTTTATCAAAGATGGTGAGCACACTGGTTGAACGCTCTAACATCATTAACAACTTTTCCAATTCTGATATCTTTTTAGTTGTGATTTATTCAGTCCAGATGCAAATACAGTTGCGTTGTTTGTAATAAAACCTTTGGTGGCATCCTATAGAATCTGAGGATCATCGACTGAATTTTTGTTAATCTTTAGCAATTAATTCAATTCAGTTTTTCAAATTTTTCAAAGAAAGTAGGATTTTGTAGTAAGGAAACATTAAAGCTCCATCTTGTGGCTCTTTTAGGAGATTCAGACATTTTGTATCTGGCAATAAGATGCATTGTTGGTTTCTGAGTTAAACTTGAAAATATGAAGTATCCTTTTCCATGTCACTGAGGGAGAGAGGGGAATGTAGAATGTTTACATTCTGTCAGAATGTTATTGTTAGATATCAGGGATCCTTTGGTGAGGAGTGAGGAATTTGGTGCTGAGATCAGATCAGATGAAGTGAGGAAGAATAGATATCACTAAGTTTCTGTCTAGCAACAGAGATGTATTGGCTGTTCAGATGTGTAGGAGGAGACTCAGCATAGGAGAAAGGGTTAAATACCAGTACTTGTGTGAATATGCTCTTTGTCTGTTCAGCTGTCTGACCCTTTGGATGAATAAATGTGGTTTGAGCTTTTATAGTTGTTTTGACCGTTATTTAGAACCTAACAGCATGTTGATCAGATATGCTCATATGTCGGATTTCTTTTTTCTTGATTAAAGAAAATAGAGGACTATTTAATAGTACGAAATCGATTCTGGGATATTTTAAAATATCGCCTTGTATGGTGGAAATATTTGACTTGAATTGACCCTCTCCTCTCTCTGTGTGGATCCTGTTCCTGGCGCCAGAGAGGCCATTGTCCTGGGCAGCACAGACTTCACTGAGGAGGATGTGGAGCGCATCATGGAGGAGCTGGGGAAAGAGTACAAGGGGAACGCCTACCATCTCATACACAAGAACTGTAACCACTTCTCTTCAGCCCTGTCGGAGGTAAGCAACACTCTAAACACACACACAAACACAAACACACACACACACACACACACACACACACACACACACACACACACACACACACACACACACACACACACACACACACACAAAGGCCTATATCCCAGTGTTTTCCAGGGTGTGCCGGACTCTTTCTGAATTATGTTGAAGAAGCTTCCATTAAAGAACACCCTCTGTGTTCTGTTAGACCGGTAACTCTCAAACCACAATATAGCAGGGGGTGTAAAGCCATAACACATACATTTTTCAAGCAGCAGATTTTGATCGGTAATGTTAAAAGCTGCACTGATGTCTAACAAAACAGCTACCACAATTTCTCTCAGCCAATCATCAGTCAAGTGCTGTACATGTTGAGTGTCCTTCCTTATAAGCGTGCTGAAAGTCTGTTGTCAATTTGTTTACTTACAATGCTATTTCTATCTGGTCAAATACAATTTTTTCCAAAAGTTCACTAAGGTTTAGAAACAGGCTTATTGGTCGGCTGTTTGAGCCAGTAAAGGGGACTTTGCTATTCTTGGGTAGCAAAATTACTTTTGCTTCCCTCCAGGCCTGAAGGCACACACTTTACTGTAGGCTTAGATTGAAGAGATGGCAATTAGGAGTGGACATATTGTCCACTATAATTCTCAGTCATTTTCCATTCAAGTTGTCAGACCCAGGTGGCTTGTCATTGTTGATAGACAATTTTTACAGTTTTTACAGTCATTTTCTTAATGGTTGCATGCTTATTAGTAACTGGAATAAGCAATTTCATAAATGTGGTTACACACCACAGACCAGCAAATATTAGTTACATCTTCAACATAGGAATCACTACTAAACTTATTGTATGACCTCTTATGCACTATATTGAAACTTTGGTGTTCCGAGATATGGCTTCTATATTATGATCACTACATCCATTGGATTTGGATACTGCTTTAGAGCAGATTTCTGCAGCATTAGTAAAGATTTGATCAAAACAAGAAGAGTATTTTAATTCCGGTGCTGTTTGTAAATTCCCCGGCTGGCAGTATTTATCACATACATTATCAAGCATTTCACACACATTATCCAGATACTGACCAGGGCCTAAAATGTACTTTTTGATCTACCAGCCACCGTGGCAGATGGATAAGAAAAATCTACCAGCCACCTAGATTTTTTTTACCAGCCCAAATATTTTTTCCCTGCTAAAATTACACCGATAAAACACAAAAAAACAGATGAGCAAGCTTTGTAATATTTCTAAAACAATAAATGTATTACCAGTCAGAATTGATGTGGCATCGTTTCATTTCATTTTTGTGACTCGAGTCTTTGAACCAAAATATCACAGATGAGACAAAACATTTCACGTGCCCCTTTAAGTGCGGGAGGTTACCATGGTAATGTGACTCGAGTCATGTTTGTGCCTGTTAGATTGAGTCTGACTAGTAGAAGCATTGTCTTCTCTTATCTAGCAGTTGAAACTCAAACATTAAAAAACAACCTAGCTTGTGAACAAAACAATGTAAATAGCCAAGAAACACAAGGACAGTCTCACTTCAGTATACTTAGTTTCAAAAGTGTGCAAAGCTGTCATCAAGGAAATAGGTGGTTACTTTGAAGAAACTAAAATATATTTTGATTTAACAATTTTTATAATTTTTATTTTTTGGTTACCTAATGATTCCATATGTGCTATTTCATAGTTTTGATGTCTTCACTATTATTCTACAATGTAGAAAATAGGAAAAATAAAGAAAATCCCTTGAATGAGTATGTGTGTCCAAACTTTTGGCTGGTACTGTAGGATTCATAGGTTTTTGACTTTGTTCGATTAATTTACCAGCTATGAAACAAAATGGAAGAAATACTTTGAAAACAGCTACTGCAGCATTTATTTGACTATAAATGTGATCTTACTTGACTATTTGTATTCACAAATGCAAGTGAAACGCTCGCACTGTGTAGCCCTGACCATCCGCCAACTTGGCTGGTGAAATATACATCTTGCTGGCCGATGCCAAAATCTACCCGCGGGTGGTAAGTTTAGGCCCTGATACTGATTGTTAGCACTTGGTGGTCTATAGCAGCTTCCCACAAGAATAGGCTTTAGGTGAGGCAGGTGAACCTGTAGCCATATTAATTCAACAGCATTTGACATGAGATCCTCTCTAAGCTTTACATCAATATAAAGTGCAACACCTCCACCATTGGCATTCCTGTCTCTTCTTATCTGTTACTAGCAAGTTATTGATTTCATGAACCACGTTTCTTAGGCTAGCCATGATTGCGGTAATGTATTTAAGTCCTGCCTTTCATCTTACCGTCTTTGGCACGCATTAATTCATGAACATTATATTGTTGTCCAACATCAAACTTGTCCTTGTCAATCACAAAGCTTCACAGAAATGCTTTTAAAGCATTATTTACATTTAAATGTATGTAGTTCTGTCCTCATCTTTTTTTCTTGACTTTTACCTTTATATTTAGCTAATAAATGATGGGTTAGTATGCATATGTTTCTAACTAGCAATTTGTAGTTCATCTGTCTTCAGCCAAAATAAAGTGGGGAGTTTGAAAGGAGAGAAAGCGTACGATGGTGTGATGATATCCAACGTGGATCCCTACGCGCACCGAGTGCTAATGTACATGTGATGTTGGCCCGGTTAATGACACCTAACGCCCATTGTAAATCTTAAGGCAGCAGACAAAATTACTTTTGTCCTCTCATTATGGAGAACCGGCTTCAGAACATTAACATGCAATAAATGGACTTTGGGACAATAGGTTTCGTCAGCCACAATGGTGGTAATGACGATAGATGGAATATGAACATGAATGTCGTTTTTGTAATGTTATTAAAAGATAACATCGTCCTTTAAAACGAAAACATTGTAACTTTAAGAGTTGTCCTAACATGTGCCTGATGTTTGCATATTGTACGTTGTGTGGAAAATGTCCAAATCAAAGACAGTGTTTTTGTAAGATGAAATGTGAAGTTAGTTGTCTAAATTGGATCTGAGTAAAATCCAGACCTTGCCTTGTAACTTGCCTCGTAACTGCCCTGAAGGCAGAAATGCCCATTTCTGACCCGAGGGTATAAAACGTGAGTTAAGAATTAGCATATCAGACTAAGTGACCCTGAGCTGCAGCCAAGGTCTGAGTGGTCAGCAAACCCAAAACGCAACACGAGGTTGAATAATAAATAATTTTTAGAGATTAATTTATGCAAGGGGTCTCCAACAGGTCAATCGCGAGCTCACAGGCCAGCTATGAGTAGCCTCCCAAACAATTCAGAAAGTGCTTGCATTTGTCACGTGTTCCACCGCAAACTGTCATAAACAAATCTCACAAGTATCAGACACCTCAAGCTCCCGGCTAATATCCAATCAAATCCACATTGACATTATCCCACCCCTGGTTAGCCACAATTGGCTTGAAATATCTGCCATTTAATTTCCAGCAATATTGCCTCTGTCTGTGTGGTGCGCGCATTTATCTATCATTCACTTTGTTTAGCCAGTTGGCTTGTTTTTCACAGCCAGAGGCTTTTGCCACCCAAGACCTGTTTTTCCCAAAGTGGAATAGTTCCATTAGACATCACAAGCACTAAAGATAGGAATCTAAAGCTAATACCGCTTTGAAAGAAAGGCCGATTTGTGTTCCTCTGCATTTACTGGGTCAGTAAATGTCTTTGTTTGGTGTTCGCTTTTTATTTTACATTTAACTAGGCAAGTCAGTTAAGAACAAATTCTTATTTTCAATGACGGCCTAGGAACAGTAGGTTAACTGCCTTGTTCAGGGGTAGAACAGATTTTTACCTTGTCAGCTCGGGGATTCGATCTTGCAACCTTTCGGTTACTAGTCCAACGCTCTAACCACTAGGCTACCTGCCGCTTTGGACCACAAGGTTTGAAAAGATTGGTTTTATGGTTGCTAAACTATTTTCACGGGACAGAGATTTTTATTGATGTGAGAAATTCTAATAATGTCATTGGTCTTACAAAAGTGACAGGGGACAGGTAACAACTCAACACAGGTGTCTTTATCAGGGTCTTGAACAGAAGTAAACTCCTCTATTCACTGGGGTGATAAAAATACATTACTGTGCTCAGCAAAAGGAATGGTCATGGCCAGTGTCTACCAAGGAAGTAATTACATTGTAATGATGTCTGTACTTAGCAAGACGACAGCCACACTATTTTCCCATTGAAATAGCACCCCAGTAGTAGCACATCAGATGAATAAGGGTTGAATTGGATACAGTCTCGCGCAGTTCATTCCAATACCTAAAGGACCATTAGCTCTATCCTGCTTAGTAGGGCCAAATGCCTTACCGCTACAGTGTCAGCAGATCCATTTCCAGTAAGACCTAGCACTCTAGTATCAGTGCTGCATGTCTCACTGTTCTACTCTGCACTCTTCCTGTCTATCCATCAGATCCTGTGTGGCAGGGAGATCCCTCGCTGGGTGAACCGGCTGGCCTACTTCAGCTCTTGTGTGCCCTTCCTGCAGAGCTGCCTGCCCATGGAGTGGCTGACCACGGCTGCCCTGCAGTCCAGCATCAGCCAGGAGCTCCAGGCAGAGCTGGAGGAGGCAGAGGATGCCTCCGCCTCCATAAACTCCATGCCTTCCCTCGCCTCTCCTTCCCCCTCCGGGCCCAGGGTTCCCCGACATCATCCCCGCTGACAGGACTGGCAGACTTGGGGTGAAGGCTACTGCCTCGGAGTACTGTTGTGTTTTTACACATAGTAAAACAACATTCAGATCATGTTTTGTGGCATTTCTTGATTTTCAAGGCCTTTATTTTCTATACTCAGGACTCTGAAAAATACTTTGAATATTGTTATTTTTTCACTAATAGCTTCTTTTTATTTTTCTAACACTTTAGTCATCACCGAGTGCATTTGTAATCCTCTCTTTAAATAGAGCTTTTGTTTACAACATGTTTGTGGGTGAGTGTTTTACAACCACCTGGGCCAAACCCTCTCCACACTTTTCTTACGACACACACAGCTGATGTCTACACCCGTGGCAGCCGTGCCTGAAGATTTTTACTGTACCTGCTCGTTGAGCTCTGCACTGTTTCTCTATAGTTTACCTGTTTCTGTCTTTGTCAAGCAGCGGACTCCTTAACCTAGAATAACTAACACAGTTTTAGAGTCTTCTGTGTAACTGACAAGATTTGTATCCCGTTTTAAAGTTATTAAAGAAAAATATGTTATAGATCTGATTATTGTTTTGATGAGTTATGAACTAAAAATGTTTCCCTATTCAACATGGTGCTTATGTCAGTATAGTATAATTAAGCAATAAGGCAGGTGGAGGTGTGGTATATGGCCAATATACCACGGCTAAGGACTGTTCTTACCCACGACGCAATGCGGAGTGCCTGGATACAGCCCTTAGCCGTGGTATATTGGCCATATACCATAACCCCCCGAGGTGCCTTATTGTTATTATAAACGTTTTACCAACGTAGTAATTAAAGCGGTAAAAATAAACGTTTTGTCATACCCGTGGTATAGTTCTGATATACCACGGCTGTCAGCCAATCAGCATTCAGTGCTCGAACCACCCAGTTTATAATGGCCATTATACATTGGGTGGTTTTAGCCCCGAGTGCTGATTGGCTGACAGCCATGGTATATATACAACACCCGCTCGAGCCTTATTGCTTAATTATACCACGGCTAAGGGCTGTTCTTAGGGAAGCTGCGAAGGTGCCTTATTGCTGTTTTACCAACATATGGTTGGTAAAATAGCACTTTTTACCAACATATGTTTACCAACAAATAGAACAGTAAAGTCATTTTTTCATCATACCCGTGGAATATCGTCTAATATACACATGGCTGAAATGCTGTTACAACCGATCAGTATCCAGGACCCAAACTACCCAGTTTATAATTATAATAGCCAAGTTGTCTCCACACAGCTCCAGCTTATTGGTATGCAGACTCCATTCTCCTCCATCTGGGCTGCTGCTGTTGTCCTTGACTGTAATAACATTTCTGTGACACAAATCTGATTTCCTCCATTGTTTGGGATTGCACTTGGCACGTACCACTGGCTATTGATTAACACTCAACTTTTATTAACATGAGTCCTTTCCTGTTGAAGTAGCAGTTGTTGCCCAAACAGGATATTTTCCCAAGTATGAAGTCTCTAAGCTGAATAATGTTAGCAGAGAGACACTGTAGGTTTCCCACCATTCATAACTAAAAACAAAGCTAGATTCAAGCTTACTGTACTTTCTCTCAAGATAAATGTTCTGTGAAACTGACCCACCCGCGCAGGATGTGCTGCCTCAATGGGGATTTTCATGGATCTTCTGGTCAGAGGTAGACGTGCTGGAAAGAGGAGCTGTCCTTCATCGTAAATCAAAAGCAGTAGAGCTAACATCTCAATTGAATCATGAATATTTTGAAGCTAGCTATGTAATCCTGTTAGCCAGAATGTTTTGCCATTTGGAGTGAGGTAGCTCAGCTTGTCAGACCACCAGGTCTTGTTGCCGGCAGTGTCAACAGTGTTCTCATATCCGTGTTGAACTCTCATCACCAGCCAAGGCACCAGAGGATCAAGTCCCCTAGAACTACTCTGTGGTGATGACGTGAGTGACACTGCCGATATACTGTATCGGTCATATGATGGCTGTTTTCACTGGAAGTCATGTCTGTCTGTTACACCTCTGAGGTGTGAGGACCCTTGGTGGCGTAGTGAACACATTGCCCTGGGGAGCTAATATTAAAAATGTATCTTAATGAACAGAGCTCCGTAGCATCCGTTTGTTGAATGATGATGATGAATCTATTGAAATGAACTTGTCTATCAAACAACTTTTTTTATTACGCTTGAGCCCCATTGCAACATCAGGTCAATTATTGACAGAATTTAAGAATTCTGAATTGATTTATAGTCTCTGATCCAAAAAATATTTGTCGTAGACTAACAGTGAAATGCTTACGTTCGGGTCCTTTTTAAACAATACAGAGTTAAAGATAAGATACAAAAAAATAGAAATGTTGACACGAGGAACAAATACACTGTGAATAACAAATAAAATTAGCAGAAAATAACATGTCTATATACAGGGAGTAGAAAATAACATGTCTATATACAGGGAGTAGAAAATAACATGTCTATATACAGGGAGTAGAAAATAACACGGCTATATACAGGGAGTAGAAAATAACATGGCCATATACAGGGAGTAGAAAATAACATGGCTATATACAGGGAGTAGAAAATAACATGGCTATATACAGGGAGTAGAAAATAACATGGTCATATACAGGGAGTAGAAAATAACATGGCTATATACAGGGAGTAGAAAATAACATGGCTATATACAGGGAGTAGAAAATAACATGGCCATATACAGGGAGTAGAAAATAACATGGCTATATACAGGGAGTAGAAAATAACATGGCCATATACAGGGAGTAGAAAATAACATGGCTATATACAGGGAGTAGAAAATAACATGGCTATATACAGGGAGTAGAAAATAACATGGCCATATACAGGGAGTAGAAAATAACATGGCCATATACAGGGAGTAGAACATAACATGGCCATATACAGGGAGTAGAACATAACATGGCCATATACAGGGAGTAGAACATAACATGGCCATATACAGGGAGTAGAACATAACATGGCCATATACAGGGAGTAGAAAATAACATGGCCATATACAGGGAGTAGAACATAACATGGCCATATACAGGGAGTAGAAAATAACATGGCCATATACAGGGAGTACCAGTACTGAGTCAATGTGAAGAGGTACACGAGTAATTGAGGTAGCTATCTATGTACTGTACATATAGGCAGGGGTAATACAGGAGTAATAAAGGCCCAGTATACTAATTTTGTGGAAAAATATTTATGTTTTTTATATTTTTATTCTGATTTCATCAGCGGGTGCTGCAGCACCCTCAGGAACCTTACTTCCCGTGTCTATGAGTGTAAGTATGTGTGTGTGTGAGTGTGTGTGTAGAATCCTGTGTGAGTGGGTAGAGTCAAGTCCAGTGTGAGTGGGTAGAGTCAAGTCCAGTGTGAGTGGGTAGAGTCAAGTCCAGTGTGAGTGGGTAGAGTCAAGTCCAGTGTGAGTGGGTAGAGTCAAGTCCAGTGTGAGTGGGTAGAGTCCAGTGTGAGTGGGTAGAGTCCAGTGTGAGTGGGTAGAGTCCAGTGTGAGTGGGTAGAGTCCAGTGTGAGTGGGTGGGTAGAGTCCAGTGTGAGTGGGTGGGTAGAGTCCAGTGTGCGCGTGAGTGGGTAGAGTCCAGTGTGCGCGTGAGTGGGTAGAGTCCTGTGTGTGTTTGTCTGAGTAGGTAGAGTCCTGTGTGTGTATGTGTGAGTGGGTAGAGTCCTGTATGTGTGAGTGGGTAGAGTCCAGTGTGTGAGTGGGTAGAGTCCAGCGTGCGTGTGAGTGGGTAGAGTCCAGCATGCGTGTGAGTGGGTAGAGTCCAGCGTGAGTGTGAGAGAGTCCAGTGTGCATGTCAAATCAAATTTTATTTTCCACATACACATGGTTAGCAGATGTTAATGCAAGTGTAGCGAAATGCTTGTGCTTCTAGTTCCGACAATGCAGTAATATCCAACGAGTATTCTAACCTAACAATTTCACAACAACTACCTTATACACACAAGTGTAAAGGAATGAATAAGAATATGTACATTAAAAAAAATACACACCCCAAAAATATATGAATATATATGAGTGATGGTATAGAACGGCATAGGCAAGATGCAGTGGATAGTATAGAGTACAGTATATACATATGAGATGAGTAATGCAGGGTATGTAAACATTATATGAAGTGGCATTGTTTAAAGTGGCAAGTTGTCACGGCTCTTGTCGGAATGCATGGACCAAAACGCAGCGTGGAAAGTGTTCATTGTGTTTTATTAATCAAAAAACACTCAAACAAAATAACAAAGAGAAAAACAGTTCTGTCAGGTGCAGACACTAAACAGAAAATAACTACCCACAAAACCCAAATGAAAAAGGAAAACTTATATATGATCCCCAATCAGAGACAACGATAGACAGCGGCCTCTGATTGGGAACCACACCAACATAGAAATAAAGAAGCTAGAATGCCCACCCTAGTCACACCCTGGCCTAACCAAAATAGAGAATAAAAACCTCTCTGGCCAGGGCGTGACACTAGTGATACATTTATTACATACATTTTTCCAGTGGCTGGAGTTGAGTCAGTATGTTGGCAGCAGCCACTCAATGTTAGTGATGGCTGTTTAATAGTCTGATGGCCTTGAGATAGAAGCTGTTTTTCAGTCTCTCGGTCCCTGCTTTGATGCACCTGTACTGACCTCGCCTTCTGGATGATAGCGGGGTGAACAGGCAGTGGCTCGGGTGGTTGTTGTCCTTGATGATCTTTATGGCCTTCCTGTGACATCGGGTGGTGTAGGTGTCCTGGGGGGCATGTAGTTTGCCCCCGGTGATGCGTTCTGCAGACCTCACTACCCTCTGGAGAGCCTTACGGTTGTGGGCGGAGCAGTTGCCGTACCAGGCGGTGATACAGCCTGACAGGATGCTCTCGATTGTGCATCTGTAAAAGTTTGTGAGTGTTTTTGTGACAAGCCGAATTTCTTCAGCCTCCTGAGGTTGAAGAGGCCCTGTTGCGCTTTCTTCACCACGCTGTCTGTGTGGGTGGACCATTTCAGTTTGTCCGTGATGTGTACGCCGAGGAACTTAAAACTTTCTACCCTCTCCACTACTGTCCCGTCGATGTGGATAGGGGGCTGCTCCCTCTGCTGTTTCCTGAAGTCCACGATCATCTCCTTTGTTTTGTTGAGTGTGAGGTTATTTTCCTGACACCACACTCCGAGGGCCCTCACCTCCTCCCTGTAGGCCGTCTCGTCGTTGTTGGTAATCAAGCCTACCACTGTAGTGTCGTCTGCAAACTTGATGATTGAGTTGGAGGCGTGCATGGCCACGCAGTCGTGAGTGAACAGGGAGTACAGGAGAGGGCTGAGAACACACCCTTGTGGGGCTCCAGTGTTGAGGATCAGCGGGGTGGAGATGTTGTTACCTACCCTCACCACCTGGGGGCGGCCCGTCAGGAAGTCTAGGACGCAGTTGCACAGGGCGGGGTCGAGACCCAGGGTCTCGAGCTTGATGACGAGTTTGGAGGGTACTATGGTGTTAAATGCTGAGCTGTAGTCGATGAACAGCATTCTCACATAGGTATTCCTCTTGTCCAGATGGGTTAGGGCAGTGTGATTGCGTCATCTGTGGACCTATTGGGGTGGTAAGAAAATAGGAGTGGGTCTAGGGTGTCAGGTAGGGTGGAGGTGATATGGTCCTTGACTAGTCTCTCAAAGCACTTCATGATGACGGAAGTGAGTGCTACGGGGCGTTAGTCATTTAGCTCAGTTACCTTAGCTTTTTTGGGAACAGGAACAGTGGTGGCACTCTTGAAGCATGTGGGGACAGCAGACTGGGATAAGGTTTGATTGAATATGTCCGTAAACACACCAGCCAGCTGGTCTGCGCATACTCTGAGGACCCGGCTGGGGATGCCGTCTGGGCCTGCAGCCTTGCGAGGGTTGACACGTTTAAATGTTTTGCTCACATCGGATGCAGTGAAGGAGAGCCCGCAGGTTTTGGTAGCGGGCCGTGTCAGTGGCACTGTATGGTCCTCAAAGCGAGCAAAAAAGTTATTTAGCCTGTCTGGGAGCAAGACATCCTGATCCGCGACGGGGCTGCTTTTCCTTTTATAGTCCGTGATTGACTGTAGACCCTGCCATATACCTCTCGTGTCTGAGCCATTGAATTGTGACTCTACTTTGTCTCTATACTGACGCTTAGCTTGTTTGATTGCCTTGCGGAGGGAATAGCTACACTGTTTGTATTCGGTCATGTTTCCGGTCACCTTGCCCTGATTTCGTCTACCTTGTTGTCAAGAGACTGGACATTTGCTAGTAGTATGCTCGGGAGCGGTGCGCGATGTGCCCGTCTACGGAGCCTGACCAGAAGACCGCTCTGTCTGCCCCTTCTGTGTCGCCATTGTTTTGGGTCGCCAGCTGGGATCCGATCCATTGTCCTGGGTGGTGGGCAAAACAGAGGATCCGCTTCGGGAAAGTCGTATTCATGGTCGTAATGTTGGTGAGTTGACTTGGCTCTTATATCCAATAGTTCCTCATGACTGTATGTAATAAAACCTAAGATTACCTGGGGTACCAATGTTAGAAATAACACATCAAAAAACAAAATACTGCATAGTTTCCTGGGAACGCGAAGCGAGGCGGCCATCTCTGTCGGCGCCGGAAGAAAAAAAAGAGTGGGTAGAATCCTGTGAGAGAGTGGCTAGAGTCGTGTGTGTGTGTGTGTGTGTGTGTGTGTGTGTGTGTGTGTGTGTGTGTGTGTGTGTGTGTGTGTGTGTGTGTGTGTGTGTGTGTGTGTGTGTGTGTGTGTGTGTGTGTGTGTGTGTGTGTGTAAAATCCTGTGTGTATGTGAGTGGGGAGAGTCCAGTGTGTGTGGTGTGTGAGAGAGAGACCAGTGTGTGACTGGGTACAGTCGGGTGTGACTGGGTACAGTCGGGTGTGACTGGGTACAGTCCTGTGTGTGTGGGTAGAGTCCTGTGTGTGTGGGTAGAGTCCTATATGAGTGGGTAGAGTCCAGTGTGTGTGAGAGAGTGGGTAGAGTCCAGTTTGTGTGAGTAGGCAGAGTCCAGTGTGTGTGTGTGTGTGTGTGTGTGTGTGTGTGAGAAAGGGTAGAGTCCAGTGTGTGAGTGGGTAGATTCCTGTGTTTGTGTGTGTGAGTAGGTAGAGTCCAGTGTGTGTGCGACTGGGTAGAGTCCTGTGTGTGTGGGTAGAGTCCTGTGTGTGTGTGGGTAGAGTCCTGTGTGTGTGTGGGTAGAGTCCTGTGTGTGTGGGTAGAGTCCAGTGTGTGTGAGAGAGTGGGTAGAGTCCAGTTTGTGTGAGTGGGCAGAGTCCAGTGTGTGTGTGACTGGGTAGAGTCCTGTGTGTGTGGGTAGAGTCCTGTGTGTGTGGGTAGAGTCCTGTGTGTGTGGGTAGAGTCCTATATGAGTGGGTAGAGTCCAGTGTGTGTGAGAGAGTGGGCAGAGTCCAGTGTGTGTGTGTGTGTGTGTGTGTGTGTGCGACTGGCTAGAGTCCAGTGTGTGTGCGACTGGCTAGAGTCCAGTGTGTGTGCGACTGGCTAGAGTCCAGTGTGTGTGCGACTGGCTAGAGTCCAGTGTGTGTGCGACTGGCTAGAGTCCAGTGTGTGTGCGACTGGCTAGAGTCCAGTGTGTGTGCGACTGGCTAGAGTCCAGTGTGTGTGCGACTGGCTAGAGTCCAGTGTGTGTGCGACTGGCTAGAGTCCCGTGTGTGTGCGACTGGCTAGAGTCCCGTGTGTGTGCGACTGGCTAGAGTCCCGTGTGTGTGCGACTGGCTAGAGTCCCGTGTGTGTGCGACTGGCTAGAGTCACGTGTGTGTGCGACTGGCTAGAGTCCCGTGTGTGTGAGTGGCTAGAGTCCCGTGAGTGGGTAGAGTCCAGTGTGAGTGTGTAGAGTCCAGTGTGTGTGAGTGGGTAGATTCCAGTTTGTGTGAGTGGGTAGATTCCTGTGTGTGTGAGTGGGTGGATTCCAGTGTGTGAGTAGGTAGAGTCCAGTGTGATTGGGTAGAGTCCAGTGTGTGTGTGATTGGGTAGAGTCCAGTGTGTGTGTGAGTGGGTAGATTCGTGTGTTTGTGTGCGTGTGTGTGACTGGCTAGAGTCCAGTGTGTGTGACTGGCTAGAGTCCATTGTGTGTGACTGGCTAGAGTCCATTGTGTGTGACTGGCTAGAGTCCAGTGTGTGTGACTGGCTAGAGTCCAGTGTGTGTGACTGGCTAGAGTCCAGTGTGTGTGACTGGCTAGAGTCCAGTGTGTGTGACTGGCTAGAGTCCAGTGTGTGTGTGACTGGCTAGAGTCCAGTGTGTGTGTGACTGGCTGGAGTCCAGTGTGTGTGTGACTGGCTGGAGTCCAGTGTGTGTGTGACTGGCTGGAGTCCAGTGTGTGTGTGACTGGCTGGAGTCCAGTGTGTGTGTGACTGGCTAGAGTCCAGTGTGTGTGACTGGCTAGAGTCCAGTGTGTGTGACTGGCTAGAGTCCAGTGTGTGTGACTGGCTAGAGACCAGTGTGTGTGACTGGCTAGAGACCAGTGTGTGTGACTGGCTAGAGACCAGTGTGTGCGCGACTGGCTAGAGTCCAGTGTGTGCGCGACTGGCTAGAGTCCAGTGTGTGCGCGACTGGCTAGAGTCCAGTGTGTGCGCGACTGGCTAGAGTCCAGTGTGTGTGCGACTGGCTAGAGTCCCGTGTGTGTGCGACTGGCTAGAGTCCCGTGTGTGTGCGACTGGCTAGAGTCCCGTGTGTGTGCGACTGGCTAGAGTCCCGTGTGTGTGCGACTGGCTAGAGTCCCGTGTGTGTGCGACTGGCTAGAGTCCCGTGTGTGTGCGACTGGCTAGAGTCCCGTGTGTGTGCGACTGGCTAGAGTCCCGTGTGTGTGCGACTGGCTAGAGTCCCGTGTGTGTGCGACTGGCTAGAGTCCCGTGTGTGTGCGACTGGCTAGAGTCCCGTGTGTGTGCGACTGGCTAGAGTCCCGTGTGTGTGCGACTGGCTAGAGTCCCGTGTGTGTGCGACTGGCTAGAGTCCCGTGTGTGTGCGACTGGCTAGAGTCCCGTGTGTGTGCGACTGGCTAGAGTCCCGTGTGTGTGCGACTGGCTAGAGTCCCGTGTGTGTGACTGGCTAGAGTCCAGTGTGTGTGACTGGCTAGTCCAGTGTGTGTGTGACTGGCTAGTCCAGTGTGTGTGTGACTGGCTAGTCCAGTGTGTGTGTGACTGGCTGGAGTCCAGTGTGTGTGTGACTGGCTGGAGTCCAGTGTGTGTGACTGGCTAGAGTCCAGTGTGTGCGACTGGCTAGAGACCAGTGTGTGCGACTGGCTAGAGACCAGTGTGTGCGACTGGCTAGAGTCCAGTGTGTGTGCGACTGGCTAGAGTCCAGTGTGTGTGCGACTGGCTAGAGTCCAGTGTGTGTGCGACTGGCTAGAGTCCAGTGTGTGTGCGACTGGCTAGAGTCCCGTGTGTGTGCGACTGGCTAGAGTCCCGTGTGTGTGCGACTGGCTAGAGTCCCGTGTGTGTGCGACTGGCTAGAGTCCCGTGTGTGTGCGACTGGCTAGAGTCCCGTGTGTGTGCGACTGGCTAGAGTCCCGTGTGTGTGCGACTGGCTAGAGTCCCGTGTGTGTGCGACTGGCTAGAGTCCCGTGTGTGTGCGACTGGCTAGAGTCCCGTGTGTGTGCGACTGGCTAGAGTCCCGTGTGTGTGCGACTGGCTAGAGTCCCGTGTGTGTGCGACTGGCTAGAGTCCCGTGTGTGTGCGACTGGCTAGAGTCCCGTGTGTGTGCGACTGGCTAGAGTCCCGTGTGTGTGCGACTGGCTAGAGTCCCGTGTGTGTGCGACTGGCTAGAGTCCCGTGTGTGTGCGACTGGCTAGAGTCCCGTGTGTGTGCGACTGGCTAGAGTCCCGTGTGTGTGCGACTGGCTAGAGTCCCGTGTGTGTGCGACTGGCTAGAGTCCCGTGTGTGTGCGACTGGCTAGAGTCCCGTGTGTGTGCGACTGGCTAGAGTCCCGTGTGTGTGCGACTGGCTAGAGTCCCGTGTGTGTGCGACTGGCTAGAGTCCCGTGTGTGTGCGACTGGCTAGAGTCCCGTGTGTGTGCGACTGGCTAGAGTCCCGTGTGTGTGCGACTGGCTAGAGTCCCGTGTGTGTGCGACTGGCTAGAGTCCCGTGTGTGTGCGACTGGCTAGAGTCCCGTGTGTGTGCGACTGGCTAGAGTCCCGTGTGTGTGCGACTGGCTAGAGTCCCGTGTGTGTGCGACTGGCTAGAGTCCCGTGTGTGTGCGACTGGCTAGAGTCCCGTGTGTGTGCGACTGGCTAGAGTCCCGTGTGTGTGCGACTGGCTAGAGTCCCGTGTGTGTGCGACTGGCTAGAGTCCCGCGTGTGTGCGCGACTGGCTAGAGTCCCGTGTGTGTGCGACTGGCTAGAGTCCCGTGTGTGTGCGACTGGCTAGAGTCCCGTGTGTGTGCGACTGGCTAGAGTCCCGTGTGTGTGCGACTGGCTAGAGTCCCGTGTGTGTGCGACTGGCTAGAGTCCCGTGTGTGTGCGACTGGCTAGAGTCCCGTGTGTGTGCGACTGGCTAGAGTCCCGTGTGTGTGCGACTGGCTAGAGTCCCGTGTGTGTGCGACTGGCTAGAGTCCCGTGTGTGTGCGACTGGCTAGAGTCCCGTGTGTGTGCGACTGGCTAGAGTCCCGTGTGTGTGCGACTGGCTAGAGTCCCGTGTGTGTGCGACTGGCTAGAGTCCCGTGTGTGTGCGACTGGCTAGAGTCCCGTGTGTGTGCGACTGGCTAGAGTCCCGTGTGTGTGCGACTGGCTAGAGTCCCGTGTGTGTGCGACTGGCTAGAGTCCCGTGTGTGTGCGACTGGCTAGAGTCCCGTGTGTGTGCGACTGGCTAGAGTCCCGTGTGTGTGCGACTGGCTAGAGTCCCGTGTGTGTGCGACTGGCTAGAGTCCCGTGTGTGTGCGACTGGCTAGAGTCCCGTGTGTGTGCGACTGGCTAGAGTCCCGTGTGTGTGCGACTGGCTAGAGTCCCGTGTGTGTGCGACTGGCTAGAGTCCCGTGTGTGTGCGACTGGCTAGAGTCCCGTGTGTGTGCGACTGGCTAGAGTCCCGTGTGTGTGCGACTGGCTAGAGTCCCGTGTGTGTGCGACTGGCTAGAGTCCCGTGTGTGTGCGACTGGCTAGAGTCCCGTGTGTGTGCGACTGGCTAGAGTCCCGTGTGTGTGCGACTGGCTAGAGTCCCGTGTGTGTGCGACTGGCTAGAGTCCCGTGTGTGTGCGACTGGCTAGAGTCCCGTGTGTGCGCGACTGGCTAGAGTCCCGTGTGTGCGCGACTGGCTAGAGTCCCGTGTGTGCGCGACTGGCTAGAGTCCCGTGTGTGCGCGACTGGCTAGAGTCCCGTGTGTGCGCGACTGGCTAGAGTCCCGTGTGTGCGCGACTGGCTAGAGTCCCGTGTGTGCGCGACTGGCTAGAGTCCCGTGTGTGCGCGACTGGCTAGAGTCCCGTGTGTGCGCGACTGGCTAGAGTCCCGTGTGTGCGCGACTGGCTAGAGTCCCGTGTGTGCGCGACTGGCTAGAGTCCCGTGTGTGCGCGACTGGCTAGAGTCCCGTGTGTGCGCGACTGGCTAGAGTCCCGTGTGTGCGCGACTGGCTAGAGTCCCGTGTGTGCGCGACTGGCTAGAGTCCCGTGTGTGCGCGACTGGCTAGAGTCCCGTGTGTGCGCGACTGGCTAGAGTCCCGTGTGTGCGCGACTGGCTAGAGTCCCGTGTGTGCGCGACTGGCTAGAGTCCCGTGTGTGCGCGACTGGCTAGAGTCCCGTGTGTGCGCGACTGGCTAGAGTCCCGTGTGTGCGCGACTGGCTAGAGTCCCGTGTGTGCGCGACTGGCTAGAGTCCCGTGTGTGCGCGACTGGCTAGAGTCCCGTGTGTGCGCGACTGGCTAGAGTCCCGTGTGTGCGCGACTGGCTAGAGTCCCGTGTGTGCGCGACTGGCTAGAGTCCCGTGTGTGCGCGACTGGCTAGAGTCCCGTGTGTGCGCGACTGGCTAGAGTCCCGTGTGTGCGCGACTGGCTAGAGTCCCGTGTGTGCGCGACTGGCTAGAGTCCCGTGTGTGCGCGACTGGCTAGAGTCCCGTGTGTGCGCGACTGGCTAGAGTCCCGTGTGTGCGCGACTGGCTAGAGTCCCGTGTGTGCGCGACTGGCTAGAGTCCCGTGTGTGCGCGACTGGCTAGAGTCCCGTGTGTGCGCGACTGGCTAGAGTCCCGTGTGTGCGCGACTGGCTAGAGTCCCGTGTGTGCGCGACTGGCTAGAGTCCCGTGTGTGCGCGACTGGCTAGAGTCCCGTGTGTGCGCGACTGGCTAGAGTCCCGTGTGTGCGCGACTGGCTAGAGTCCCGTGTGTGCGCGACTGGCTAGAGTCCCGTGTGTGTGCGACTGGCTAGAGTCCCGTGTGTGTGCGACTGGCTAGAGTCCCGTGTGTGTGTGTGAGTGGCTAGAGTCCCGTGTGTGTGTGTGAGTAGGTAGATTCCAGTGTGTGTGTGTGAGTAGGTAGATTCCAGTGTGTGTGAGTGGGTGTATTCCAGTGTGTGAGTAGGTAGAGTCCAGTGTGTGTGTGATTGGGTAGAGTCCAGTGTGTGTGAGTGTGTAGAGTCCAGTGTGTGTGTGTGACTGGCTAGAGTCCAGTGTGTGTGTGTGACTGGCTAGAGTCCAGTGTGTGAGTGGGTAGATTCCTGTGTTTGTGTGTGTGTTTGAGTAGGTAGAGTCCAGTGTGTGTGAGTGGCTAGAGTCCCATGTGTGTGAGTGGCTAGAGTCCCATGTGTGTGAGTGAGTGGGTAGAGTCCCGTGTGTGTGTGAGTGAGTGGGTAGAGTCCCGTGTGTGTGCGATTGGGTAGAGTCCCGTGTGTGTGCGAGTGGCTAGAGTCCCGTGTGTGTGCGAGTGGGTAGAGTCCAGTGTGAGTGTGTAGAGTCCAGTGTGTGTGTGTGAGTAGGTAGATTCCAGTTTGTGTGAGTGGGTAGATTCCTGTGTGTGTGAGTGGGTGGATTCCAGTGTGTGAGTAGGTAGAGTCCAGTGTGATTGGGTAGAGTCCAGTGTGTGTGTGACTGGCTAGAGTCCAGTGTGTGTGTGACTGGCTAGAGTCCAGTGTGTGTGTGTGACTGGCTAGAGTCCAGTGTGTGTGACTGGCTAGAGTCCAGTGTGTGAGTGGGTAGATTCCTGTGTTTGTGTGTGTGTTTGAGTAGGTAGAGTCCCATGTGTGTGAGTGGCTAGAGTCCCATGTGTGTGAGTGAGTGGGTAGAGTCCCGTGTGTGTGCGAGTGGGTAGAGTCCCGTGTGTGTGTGACTGGCTAGAGTCCAGTGTGTGTGTGTGACTGGCTAGAGTCCAGTGTGTGTGTGTGAGTGGGTAGATTCCTGTGTGTGTGAGTGGGTGGATTCCAGTGTGTGAGTAGGTAGAGTCCAGTGTGATTGGGTAGAGTCCAGTGTGTGTGTGAGTGTGTAGAGTCCAGTGTGTGTGTGACTGGCTAGAGTCCAGTGTGTGTGTGTGTGACTGGCTAGAGTCCAGTGTGTGTGTGTGACTGGCTAGAGTCCAGTGTGTGTGTGTGACTGGCTAGAGTCCAATGTGTGTGTGTGACTGGCTAGAGTCCAGTGTGTGTGACTGGCTAGAGTCCAGTGTGTGAGTGGGTAGATTCCTGTGTTTGTGTGTGTGTTTGAGTAGGTAGAGTCCCATGTGTGTGAGTGGCTAGAGTCCCGTGTGTGTGCGAGTGAGTGGCTAGAGTCCCGTGTGTGTGCGAGTGGCTAGAGTCCTGTGTGTGTGCGAGTGGCTAGAGTCCCGTGTGTGTGCGAGTGGCTAGAGTCCCGTGTGTGTGCGAGTGGCTAGAGTCCCGTGTGTGTGCGAGTGGCTAGAGTCCCGTGTGTGTGCGAGTGGCTAGAGTCCCGTGTGTGTGCGAGTGGCTAGAGTCCCGTGTGTGTGCGAGTGGCTAGAGTCCCGTGTGTGTGCGAGTGGCTAGAGTCCCGTGTGTGTGCGAGTGGCTAGAGTCCCGTGTGTGTGCGAGTGGCTAGAGTCCAGTGTGAGTGTGTAGAGTCCAGTGTGTGTGTGTGAGTAGGTAGATTCCAGTTTGTGTGAGTGGGTAGATTCCTGTGTGTGTGAGTGGGTAGATTCCTGTGTGTGAGTAGGTAGAGTCCAGTGTGATTGGGTAGAGTCCAGTGTGTGTGTGTGTGTGAGTGGGTAGAGTCCAGTGTGTGAGTGGGTAGATTCCTGTGTTTGTGTGCGTGTGTGTGACTGGCTAGAGTCCAGTGTGTGTGCGAGTGGCTAGAGTCCCGTGTGTGTGCGACTGGCTAGAGTCCCGTGTGTGTGCGACTGGCTAGAGTCCCGTGTGTGTGCGACTGGCTAGAGTCCCGTGTGTGTGCGACTGGCTAGAGTCCCGTGTGTGTGCGACTGGCTAGAGTCCCGTGTGTGTGCGACTGGCTAGAGTCCCGTGTGTGTGCGACTGGCTAGAGTCCCGTGTGTGTGCGACTGGCTAGAGTCCCGTGTGTGTGCGACTGGCTAGAGTCCCGTGTGTGTGCGACTGGCTAGAGTCCCGTGTGTGTGCGACTGGCTAGAGTCCCGTGTGTGTGCGACTGGCTAGAGTCCCGTGTGTGTGCGACTGGCTAGAGTCCCGTGTGTGTGCGACTGGCTAGAGTCCCGTGTGTGTGCGACTGGCTAGAGTCCCGTGTGTGTGCGACTGGCTAGAGTCCCGTGTGTGTGCGACTGGCTAGAGTCCCGTGTGTGTGCGACTGGCTAGAGTCCCGTGTGTGTGCGACTGGCTAGAGTCCCGTGTGTGTGCGACTGGCTAGAGTCCCGTGTGTGTGCGACTGGCTAGAGTCCCGTGTGTGTGCGACTGGCTAGAGTCCCGTGTGTGTGCGACTGGCTAGAGTCCCGTGTGTGTGCGACTGGCTAGAGTCCCGTGTGTGTGCGACTGGCTAGAGTCCCGTGTGTGTGCGACTGGCTAGAGTCCCGTGTGTGTGCGACTGGCTAGAGTCCCGTGTGTGTGCGACTGGCTAGAGTCCCGTGTGTGTGCGACTGGCTAGAGTCCCGTGTGTGTGCGACTGGCTAGAGTCCCGTGTGTGTGCGACTGGCTAGAGTCCCGTGTGTGTGCGACTGGCTAGAGTCCCGTGTGTGTGCGACTGGCTAGAGTCCCGTGTGTGTGCGACTGGCTAGAGTCCCGTGTGTGTGCGACTGGCTAGAGTCCCGTGTGTGTGCGACTGGCTAGAGTCCCGTGTGTGTGCGACTGGCTAGAGTCCCGTGTGTGTGCGACTGGCTAGAGTCCCGTGTGTGTGCGACTGGCTAGAGTCCCGTGTGTGTGCGACTGGCTAGAGTCCCGTGTGTGTGCGACTGGCTAGAGTCCCGTGTGTGTGCGACTGGCTAGAGTCCCGTGTGTGTGCGACTGGCTAGAGTCCCGTGTGTGTGCGACTGGCTAGAGTCCCGTGTGTGTGCGACTGGCTAGAGTCCCGTGTGTGTGCGACTGGCTAGAGTCCCGTGTGTGTGCGACTGGCTAGAGTCCCGTGTGTGTGCGACTGGCTAGAGTCCCGTGTGTGTGCGACTGGCTAGAGTCCCGTGTGTGTGCGACTGGCTAGAGTCCCGTGTGTGTGCGACTGGCTAGAGTCCCGTGTGTGTGCGACTGGCTAGAGTCCCGTGTGTGTGCGACTGGCTAGAGTCCCGTGTGTGTGCGACTGGCTAGAGTCCCGTGTGTGTGCGACTGGCTAGAGTCCCGTGTGTGTGCGACTGGCTAGAGTCCCGTGTGTGTGCGACTGGCTAGAGTCCCGTGTGTGTGCGACTGGCTAGAGTCCCGTGTGTGTGCGACTGGCTAGAGTCCCGTGTGTGTGCGACTGGCTAGAGTCCCGTGTGTGTGCGACTGGCTAGAGTCCCGTGTGTGTGCGACTGGCTAGAGTCCCGTGTGTGTGCGACTGGCTAGAGTCCCGTGTGTGTGCGACTGGCTAGAGTCCCGTGTGTGTGCGACTGGCTAGAGTCCCGTGTGTGTGCGACTGGCTAGAGTCCCGTGTGTGTGCGACTGGCTAGAGTCCCGTGTGTGTGCGACTGGCTAGAGTCCCGTGTGTGTGCGACTGGCTAGAGTCCCGTGTGTGTGCGAGTGGCTAGAGTCCCGTGTGTGTGCGAGTGGCTAGAGTCCCGTGTGTGTGCGAGTGGCTAGAGTCCAGTGTGAGTGTGTAGAGTCTAGTGTGTGTGTGTGAGTAGGTAGATTCCAGTGTGTGTGAGTGGGTAGATTCCTGTGTGTGTGAGTGGGTGGATTCCAGTGTGTGAGTAGGTAGAGTCCAGTGTGATTGGGTAGAGTCCAGTGTGTGTGTGATTGGGTAGAGTCCAGTGTGTGTGAGTGTGTAGAGTCCAGTGTGTGTGTGTGACTGGCTAGAGTCCAGTGTGTGTGTGTGACTGGCTAGAGTCCAGTGTGTGAGTGGGTAGATTCCTGTGTTTGTGTGTGTGTTTGAGTAGGTAGAGTCCAGTGTGTGTGAGTGGCTAGAGTCCCATGTGTGTGAGTGGCTAGAGTCCCATGTGTGTGAGTGAGTGGGTAGAGTCCCGTGTGTGTGTGAGTGAGTGGGTAGAGTCCCGTGTGTGTGCGAGTGGGTAGAGTCCCGTGTGTGTGCGAGTGGCTAGAGTCCCGTGTGTGTGCGAGTGGGTAGAGTCCAGTGTGAGTGTGTAGAGTCCAGTGTGTGTGTGTGAGTAGGTAGATTCCAGTTTGTGTGAGTGGGTAGATTCCTGTGTGTGTGAGTGGGTGGATTCCAGTGTGTGAGTAGGTAGAGTCCAGTGTGATTGGGTAGAGTCCAGTGTGTGTGTGAGTGTGTAGAGTCCAGTGTGTGTGTGACTGGCTAGAGTCCAGTGTGTGTGTGTGACTGGCTAGAGTCCAGTGTGTGTGTGTGACTGGCTAGAGTCCAGTGTGTGTGACTGGCTAGAGTCCAGTGTGTGAGTGGGTAGATTCCTGTGTTTGTGTGTGTGTTTGAGTAGGTAGAGTCCCATGTGTGTGAGTGGCTAGAGTCCCATGTGTGTGAGTGAGTGGGTAGAGTCCCGTGTGTGTGCGAGTGGGTAGAGTCCCGTGTGTGTGTGACTGGCTAGAGTCCAGTGTGTGTGTGTGACTGGCTAGAGTCCAGTGTGTGTGTGTGAGTGGGTAGATTCCTGTGTGTGTGAGTGGGTGGATTCCAGTGTGTGAGTAGGTAGAGTCCAGTGTGATTGGGTAGAGTCCAGTGTGTGTGTGAGTGTGTAGAGTCCAGTGTGTGTGTGACTGGCTAGAGTCCAGTGTGTGTGTGTGACTGGCTAGAGTCCAGTGTGTGTGTGTGACTGGCTAGAGTCCAGTGTGTGTGACTGGCTAGAGTCCAGTGTGTGAGTGGGTAGATTCCTGTGTTTGTGTGTGTGTTTGAGTAGGTAGAGTCCCATGTGTGTGAGTGGCTAGAGTCCCATGTGTGTGAGTGAGTGGGTAGAGTCCCGTGTGTGTGCGAGTGGGTAGAGTCCCGTGTGTGTGCGAGTGGCTAGAGTCCAGTGTGAGTGTGTAGAGTCCAGTGTGTGTGTGTGAGTAGGTAGATTCCAGTTTGTGTGAGTGGGTAGATTCCTGTGTGTGTGAGTGGGTAGATTCCTGTGTGTGAGTAGGTAGAGTCCAGTGTGATTGGGTAGAGTCCAGTGTGTGTGTGTGTGTGAGTGGGTAGAGTCCAGTGTGTGAGTGGGTAGATTCCTGTGTTTGTGTGCGTGTGTGTGACTGGCTAGAGTCCAGTGTGTGTGCGAGTGGCTAGAGTCCCGTGTGTGTGCGAGTGGCTAGAGTCCAGTGTGAGTGTGTAGAGTCCAGTGTGTGTGTGTGTGAGTAGGTAGATTCCAGTTTGTGTGAGTGGGTAGATTCCTGTGTGTGTGAGTGGGTAGATTCCTGTGTGTGAGTAGGTAGAGTCCAGTGTGATTGGGTAAAGTCCAGTGTGTGTGTGTGATTGGGTAGAGTCCAGTGTGTGTGTGTGTGTGTGGGTAGAGTCCAGTGTGTGACTGGCTAGAGTCCAGTGTGTGTGACTGGCTAGAGTCCAGTGTGTGTGACTGGCTAGAGTCCAGTGTGTGTGACTGGCTAGAGTCCAGTGTGTGTGACTGGCTAGAGTCCAGTGTGTGTGACTGGCTAGAGTCCAGTGTGTGTGACTGGCTAGAGTCCAGTGTGTGTGACTGGCTAGAGTCCAGTGTGTGTGTGTGTGAGTGAGTAGGTAGAGTCCAGTGTGTGTGTGAGTGGCTAGAGTCCTGTGTGTGAGTGGGTAGATTCCTGTGTTTGTGTGTGTGTTTGAGTAGGTAGAGTCCAGTGTGTGTGTGTGAGTGGGTAGAGTCCAGTGTGTGTGAGTGGCTAGAGTCCTGTGTGTGTGGGTAGAGTCCAGTGTGTGTGTGATTGGGTAGAGTCCAGTGTGTGAGTGGCTAGAGTCCCGTGTGTTTGTGCGAGTGGCTAGAGTCCCGTGTGTGTGTGCGAGTGGCTAGAGTCCCGTGTGTGTGTGCGAGTGGCTAGAGTCCCGTGTGTGTGTGCGAGTGGCTCGAGTCCCGTGTGTGTGTGCGAGTGGCTCGAGTCCAGTGTGTGCGAGTGGCTCGAGTCCAGTGTGTGCGAGTGGCTCGAGTCCAGTGTGTGCGAGTGGCTCGAGTCCAGTGTGTGCGAGTGGCTCGAGTCCAGTGTGTGCGAGTGGCTCGAGTCCAGTGTGTGCGAGTGGCTCGAGTCCAGTGTGTGCGAGTGGCTCGAGTCCAGTGTGTGCGAGTGGCTCGAGTCCAGTGTGTGCGAGTGGCTCGAGTCCAGTGTGTGCGAGTGGCTCGAGTCCAGTGTGTGCGAGTGGCTCGAGTCCAGTGTGTGCGAGTGGCTCGAGTCCAGTGTGTGCGAGTGGCTCGAGTCCAGTGTGTGCGAGTGGCTCGAGTCCTGTGTGTGCGAGTGGCTAGAGTCCTGTGTGTGTGAGTGGCTAGAGTCCTGTGTGTGTGTGTGTGAGTGGCTAGAGTCCCGTGTGTGTGCGAGTGGCTAGAGTCCCGTGTGTGTGCGGGTAGATTCCTGTGTTTGTGTGTGTGTTTGAGTAGGTAGAGTCCCATGTGTGTGAGTGGCTAGAGTCCCGTGTGTGTGCGAGTGAGTGGCTAGAGTCCCGTGTGTGTGCGAGTGGCTAGAGTCCCGTGTGTGTGCGAGTGGCTAGAGTCCCGTGTGTGTGCGAGTGGCTAGAGTCCCGTGTGTGTGCGAGTGGCTAGAGTCCCGTGTGTGTGCGAGTGGCTAGAGTCCCGTGTGTGTGCGAGTGGCTAGAGTCCCGTGTGTGTGCGAGTGGCTAGAGTCCCGTGTGTGTGCGAGTGGCTAGAGTCCCGTGTGTGTGCGAGTGGCTAGAGTCCCGTGTGTGTGCGAGTGGCTAGAGTCCCGTGTGTGTGCGAGTGGCTAGAGTCCAGTGTGAGTGTGTAGAGTCCAGTGTGTGTGTGTGAGTAGGTAGATTCCAGTTTGTGTGAGTGGGTAGATTCCTGTGTGTGTGAGTGGGTAGATTCCTGTGTGTGAGTAGGTAGAGTCCAGTGTGATTGGGTAGAGTCCAGTGTGTGTGTGTGTGTGAGTGGGTAGAGTCCAGTGTGTGAGTGGGTAGATTCCTGTGTTTGTGTGCGTGTGTGTGACTGGCTAGAGTCCAGTGTGTGTGCGAGTGGCTAGAGTCCCGTGTGTGTGCGACTGGCTAGAGTCCCGTGTGTGTGCGACTGGCTAGAGTCCCGTGTGTGTGCGACTGGCTAGAGTCCCGTGTGTGTGCGACTGGCTAGAGTCCCGTGTGTGTGCGACTGGCTAGAGTCCCGTGTGTGTGCGACTGGCTAGAGTCCCGTGTGTGTGCGACTGGCTAGAGTCCCGTGTGTGTGCGACTGGCTAGAGTCCCGTGTGTGTGCGACTGGCTAGAGTCCCGTGTGTGTGCGACTGGCTAGAGTCCCGTGTGTGTGCGACTGGCTAGAATCCCGTGTGTGTGCGACTGGCTAGAGTCCCGTGTGTGTGCGACTGGCTAGAGTCCCGTGTGTGTGCGACTGGCTAGAGTCCCGTGTGTGTGCGACTGGCTAGAGTCCCGTGTGTGTGCGACTGGCTAGAGTCCCGTGTGTGTGCGACTGGCTAGAGTCCCGTGTGTGTGCGACTGGCTAGAGTCCCGTGTGTGTGCGACTGGCTAGAGTCCCGTGTGTGTGCGACTGGCTAGAGTCCCGTGTGTGTGCGACTGGCTAGAGTCCCGTGTGTGTGCGACTGGCTAGAGTCCCGTGTGTGTGCGACTGGCTAGAGTCCCGTGTGTGTGCGACTGGCTAGAGTCCCGTGTGTGTGCGACTGGCTAGAGTCCCGTGTGTGTGCGACTGGCTAGAGTCCCGTGTGTGTGCGACTGGCTAGAGTCCCGTGTGTGTGCGACTGGCTAGAGTCCCGTGTGTGTGCGACTGGCTAGAGTCCCGTGTGTGTGCGACTGGCTAGAGTCCCGTGGTCCGTGTGTGCGACTGGCTAGAGTCCCGTGTGTGTGCGACTGGCTAGAGTCCCGTGTGTGTGCGACTGGCTAGAGTCCCGTGTGTGTGCGACTGGCTAGAGTCCCGTGTGTGTGCGACTGGCTAGAGTCCCGTGTGTGTGCGACTGGCTAGAGTCCCGTGTGTGTGCGACTGGCTAGAGTCCCGTGTGTGTGCGACTGGCTAGAGTCCCGTGTGTGTGCGACTGGCTAGAGTCCCGTGTGTGTGCGACTGGCTAGAGTCCCGTGTGTGTGCGACTGGCTAGAGTCCCGTGTGTGTGCGACTGGCTAGAGTCCCGTGTGTGTGCGACTGGCTAGAGTCCCGTGTGTGTGCGACTGGCTAGAGTCCCGTGTGTGTGCGACTGGCTAGAGTCCCGTGTGTGTGCGACTGGCTAGAGTCCCGTGTGTGTGCGACTGGCTAGAGTCCCGTGTGTGTGCGACTGGCTAGAGTCCCGTGTGTGTGCGACTGGCTAGAGTCCCGTGTGTGTGCGACTGGCTAGAGTCCCGTGTGTGTGCGACTGGCTAGAGTCCCGTGTGTGTGCGACTGGCTAGAGTCCCGTGTGTGTGCGACTGGCTAGAGTCCCGTGTGTGTGCGACTGGCTAGAGTCCCGTGTGTGTGCGACTGGCTAGAGTCCCGTGTGTGTGCGACTGGCTAGAGTCCCGTGTGTGTGCGACTGGCTAGAGTCCCGTGTGTGTGCGACTGGCTAGAGTCCCGTGTGTGTGCGACTGGCTAGAGTCCCGTGTGTGTGCGACTGGCTAGAGTCCCGTGTGTGTGCGACTGGCTAGAGTCCCGTGTGTGTGCGACTGGCTAGAGTCCCGTGTGTGTGCGACTGGCTAGAGTCCCGTGTGTGTGCGACTGGCTAGAGTCCCGTGTGTGTGCGACTGGCTAGAGTCCCGTGTGTGTGCGACTGGCTAGAGTCCCGTGTGTGTGCGACTGGCTAGAGTCCCGTGTGTGTGCGACTGGCTAGAGTCCCGTGTGTGTGCGACTGGCTAGAGTCCCGTGTGTGTGCGACTGGCTAGAGTCCCGTGTGTGTGCGACTGGCTAGAGTCCCGTGTGTGTGCGACTGGCTAGAGTCCCGTGTGTGTGCGACTGGCTAGAGTCCCGTGTGTGTGCGACTGGCTAGAGTCCCGTGTGTGTGCGACTGGCTAGAGTCCCGTGTGTGTGCGAGTGGCTAGAGTCCCGTGTGTGTGCGACTGGCTAGAGTCCAGTGTGAGTGTGTAGAGTCTAGTGTGTGTGTGTGAGTAGGTAGATTCCAGTGTGTGTGAGTGGGTAGATTCCTGTGTGTGTGAGTGGGTGGATTCCAGTGTGTGAGTAGGTAGAGTCCAGTGTGATTGGGTAGAGTCCAGTGTGTGTGTGATTGGGTAGAGTCCAGTGTGTGTGAGTGTGTAGAGTCCAGTGTGTGTGTGTGACTGGCTAGAGTCCAGTGTGTGTGTGTGACTGGCTAGAGTCCAGTGTGTGAGTGGGTAGATTCCTGTGTTTGTGTGTGTGTTTGAGTAGGTAGAGTCCAGTGTGTGTGAGTGGCTAGAGTCCCATGTGTGTGAGTGGCTAGAGTCCCATGTGTGTGAGTGAGTGGGTAGAGTCCCGTGTGTGTGTGAGTGAGTGGGTAGAGTCCCGTGTGTGTGCGAGTGGGTAGAGTCCCGTGTGTGTGCGAGTGGCTAGAGTCCCGTGTGTGTGCGAGTGGGTAGAGTCCAGTGTGAGTGTGTAGAGTCCAGTGTGTGTGTGTGAGTAGGTAGATTCCAGTTTGTGTGAGTGGGTAGATTCCTGTGTGTGTGAGTGGGTGGATTCCAGTGTGTGAGTAGGTAGAGTCCAGTGTGATTGGGTAGAGTCCAGTGTGTGTGTGAGTGTGTAGAGTCCAGTGTGTGTGTGACTGGCTAGAGTCCAGTGTGTGTGTGTGACTGGCTAGAGTCCAGTGTGTGTGTGTGACTGGCTAGAGTCCAGTGTGTGTGACTGGCTAGAGTCCAGTGTGTGAGTGGGTAGATTCCTGTGTTTGTGTGTGTGTTTGAGTAGGTAGAGTCCCATGTGTGTGAGTGGCTAGAGTCCCATGTGTGTGAGTGAGTGGGTAGAGTCCCGTGTGTGTGCGAGTGGGTAGAGTCCCGTGTGTGTGTGACTGGCTAGAGTCCAGTGTGTGTGTGTGACTGGCTAGAGTCCAGTGTGTGTGTGTGAGTGGGTAGATTCCTGTGTGTGTGAGTGGGTGGATTCCAGTGTGTGAGTAGGTAGAGTCCAGTGTGATTGGGTAGAGTCCAGTGTGTGTGTGAGTGTGTAGAGTCCAGTGTGTGTGTGACTGGCTAGAGTCCAGTGTGTGTGTGTGACTGGCTAGAGTCCAGTGTGTGTGTGTGACTGGCTAGAGTCCAGTGTGTGTGACTGGCTAGAGTCCAGTGTGTGAGTGGGTAGATTCCTGTGTTTGTGTGTGTGTTTGAGTAGGTAGAGTCCCATGTGTGTGAGTGGCTAGAGTCCCATGTGTGTGAGTGAGTGGGTAGAGTCCCGTGTGTGTGCGAGTGGGTAGAGTCCCGTGTGTGTGCGAGTGGCTAGAGTCCAGTGTGAGTGTGTAGAGTCCAGTGTGTGTGTGTGAGTAGGTAGATTCCAGTTTGTGTGAGTGGGTAGATTCCTGTGTGTGTGAGTGGGTAGATTCCTGTGTGTGAGTAGGTAGAGTCCAGTGTGATTGGGTAGAGTCCAGTGTGTGTGTGTGTGTGAGTGGGTAGAGTCCAGTGTGTGAGTGGGTAGATTCCTGTGTTTGTGTGCGTGTGTGTGACTGGCTAGAGTCCAGTGTGTGTGCGAGTGGCTAGAGTCCCGTGTGTGTGCGAGTGGCTAGAGTCCAGTGTGAGTGTGTAGAGTCCAGTGTGTGTGTGTGTGAGTAGGTAGATTCCAGTTTGTGTGAGTGGGTAGATTCCTGTGTGTGTGAGTGGGTAGATTCCTGTGTGTGAGTAGGTAGAGTCCAGTGTGATTGGGTAAAGTCCAGTGTGTGTGTGTGATTGGGTAGAGTCCAGTGTGTGTGTGTGTGTGTGGGTAGAGTCCAGTGTGTGACTGGCTAGAGTCCAGTGTGTGTGACTGGCTAGAGTCCAGTGTGTGTGACTGGCTAGAGTCCAGTGTGTGTGACTGGCTAGAGTCCAGTGTGTGTGACTGGCTAGAGTCCAGTGTGTGTGACTGGCTAGAGTCCAGTGTGTGTGACTGGCTAGAGTCCAGTGTGTGTGACTGGCTAGAGTCCAGTGTGTGTGACTGGCTAGAGTCCAGTGTGTGTGTGTGTGTGAGTAGGTAGAGTCCAGTGTGTGTGTGAGTGGCTAGAGTCCTGTGTGTGAGTGGGTAGATTCCTGTGTTTGTGTGTGTGTTTGAGTAGGTAGAGTCCAGTGTGTGTGTGTGAGTGGGTAGAGTCCAGTGTGTGTGAGTGGCTAGAGTCCTGTGTGTGTGGGTAGAGTCCAGTGTGTGTGTGATTGGGTAGAGTCCAGTGTGTGAGTGGCTAGAGTCCCGTGTGTTTGTGCGAGTGGCTAGAGTCCCGTGTGTGTGTGCGAGTGGCTAGAGTCCCGTGTGTGTGTGCGAGTGGCTAGAGTCCCGTGTGTGTGTGCGAGTGGCTCGAGTCCCGTGTGTGTGTGCGAGTGGCTCGAGTCCAGTGTGTGCGAGTGGCTCGAGTCCAGTGTGTGCGAGTGGCTCGAGTCCAGTGTGTGCGAGTGGCTCGAGTCCAGTGTGTGCGAGTGGCTCGAGTCCAGTGTGTGCGAGTGGCTCGAGTCCAGTGTGTGCGAGTGGCTCGAGTCCAGTGTGTGCGAGTGGCTCGAGTCCAGTGTGTGCGAGTGGCTCGAGTCCAGTGTGTGCGAGTGGCTCGAGTCCAGTGTGTGCGAGTGGCTCGAGTCCAGTGTGTGCGAGTGGCTCGAGTCCAGTGTGTGCGAGTGGCTCGAGTCCAGTGTGTGCGAGTGGCTCGAGTCCAGTGTGTGCGAGTGGCTCGAGTCCAGTGTGTGCGAGTGGCTAGAGTCCTGTGTGTGTGACTGGGTAGAGTTGTGTGTGAGTGAGTGGGTAGAGTCCAGTGTGAGTTTGTGAGAGTGGCTAGAGTCCAGTTTGAGTGGGTAGAGTCCAGTTTGAGTGGCTAGAGTCCAGTGTGTGTGTGTGTGTGTGTGTGTGTGTGTGTGTGTGTGTGTGTGTGTGTGTGTGTGTGTGTGTGTGTGTGTGTGTGTGTGTGTGTGTGTGTGTGTGTGTGTGTGTGTGTGTGTGTGTGGGTAGAGTCCTGTGTGTGAGAGTAGGTAGAGTCCTGTGTGTGAGAGTGGGTAGAGTCCTGTGTGTGTGAGAGTGGGTAGAGTCCTGTGTGTGTGGGTAGAGTCCTGTGTGAGTGAGTGGGTAGAGGTCTATATGAGTGGGTAGAGGTCTATATGAGTGGATGGAGGTCTATATGAGTGGATGGAGGTCTATATGAGTGGATAGAGTCCTATATGAGTGAGTGGGTAGAGTCCTGTGTGTGTGTGTGTGTGTGTGTGTGTGTGTGTGTGTGTGTGTGTGTGTGTGTGTGTGTGTGTGTGTGTGTGTGTGTGTGTGTGTGTGTGTGTGTGTGTGTGTGTGTGTGTGTGTGCGAGTGGCTCGAGTCCAGTGTGTGCGAGTGGCTCGAGTCCAGTGTGTGCGAGTGGCTCGAGTCCAGTGTGTGCGAGTGGCTCGAGTCCAGTGTGTGCGAGTGGCTCGAGTCCAGTGTGTGCGAGTGGCTCGAGTCCAGTGTGTGCGAGTGGCTCGAGTCCAGTGTGTGCGAGTGGCTCGAGTCCTGTGTGTGCGAGTGGCTAGAGTCCTGTGTGTGCGAGTGGCTAGAGTCCTGTGTGTGCGAGTGGCTAGAGTCCTGTGTGTGTGTGTGTGAGTGGCTAGAGTCCTGTGTGTGTGGGTAGAGTCCAGTGTGTGTGTGATTGGGTAGAGTCCAGTGTGTGTCAGTGGCTAGAGTCCCGTGTGTGTGTGTGAGTGGCTAGAGTCCAGTGTGTGTGAGTGGCTAGAGTCCAGTGTGTGCGAGTGGCTAGAGTCCAGTGTGTGCGAGTGGCTCGAGTCCAGTGTGTGCGAGTGGCTCGAGTCCAGTGTGTGCGAGTGGCTAGAGTCCAGTGTGTGCGAGTGGCTAGAGTCCTGTGTGTGCGAGTGGCTAGAGTCCTGTGTGTGTGAGTGGCTAGAGTCCTGTGTGTGTGTGTGTGAGTGGCTAGAGTCCTGTGTGTGTGGGTAGAGTCCAGTGTGTGTGTGATTGGGTAGAGTCCAGTGTGTGTGAGTGGCTAGAGTCCCGTGTGTGTGTGTGAGTGGCTAGAGTCCAGTGTGTGTGAGTGGCTAGAGTCCAGTGTGTGTGAGTGGCTAGAGTCCAGTGTGTGCGAGTGGCTAGAGTCCAGTGTGTGCGAGTGGCTAGAGTCCAGTGTGTGCGAGTGGCTAGAGTCCAGTGTGTGCGAGTGGCTCGAGTGGCTAGAGTGTGAGTGAGTGGATAGAGTCCAGTGTGTGTGTGTGAGTAGAATCCTGAGTGTGTGTGTGTGAGTCCGTTGTGTGTGACTGGGTAGAGTTGTGTGTGAGTGAGTGGGTAGAGTCCAGTGTGAGTTTGTGAGAGTGGCTAGAGTCCAGTTTGAGTGGGTAGAGTCCAGTTTGAGTGGCTAGAGTCCAGTGTGTGTGTGTGTGTGTGTGTGTGTGTGTGTGTGTGTGTGTGTGTGTGTGTGTGTGTGTGTGTGTGTGGGTAGAGTCCAGTGTGTGTGTGAGTAGGTAGAGTCCTGTGTGTGAGAGTAGGTAGAGTCCTGTGTGTGTGAGAGTGGGTAGAGTCCTGTGTGTGTGGGTAGAGTCCTGTGTGAGTGAGTGGGTAGAGGTCTATATGAGTGGGTAGAGGTCTATATGAGTGGATGGAGGTCTATATGAGTGGATAGAGTCCTATATGAGTGTGTAGAGTCCTATATGAGTGAGTGGGTAGAGTCCTGTGTGTGTGTGTGTGTGTGTGTGTGTGTGTGTGTGTGTGTGTGTGTGTGTGTGTGTGTGTGTGTGTGTGTGTGTGTGTGTGTGTGTGTGTGTGTGTGTGTGTGTGTGTGTGTGTGTGTGTGTGTGGGGGTAGAGTTACAGTTAGAGTTACAGTTAAAGTCAGAAGTTTTCATACACCTTAGCCAAATACATTTAAACTCAGTTTTTCACAATTCCTGACATTTAATCCTAGTAAGAATTCCCTGTTTTAGGTCAGTTAGGATCACCACTTTATTTTAAGAATGTGAAATGTCAGAATAATAGTAGTGGGAATGATTGATTTCAGCTTTTATTTCCCTTAATTATTTTATTTTATGGTGGTTTTTGAGCAGTGGCTTCTTCTACATACACTCAATTAGTATTTGGTAGCATTGCCTTTAAATTGTTTAACTTGGGTCAAACGTTTCGGGTAGTCTTCCACAAGATTCCCACAATAAGTTTTTTGGCCAATTCCTCCTGACAGAGCTGGTGTAACTGAGTCAGGTTTGTATGCCTCCTTGGTCACACGCTTTTTCAGATCTGACCACAAATGTCCTATAGCATTGAGGTCAGGGCTTTGTGATGACCACTCCAATACCTTGACTTTGTTGTTGTCCTTAAGTCATTTTGCCACAACTTTGCGACCAAGCTTTAACTTCTTATGGCTGCAGGGGCAGTATTGAGTAGCTTGGATGAAAGGTGCCCAGAGGTGCCCATAGTAAACTGCCTGCTCCTCAGTCCCAGTTGCTAATATATGCATATTATTATTGGTATTGGATAGAAAACACTCTGAAGTTTCTAAAACTGTTTGAATGATGTCTGTGAGTATAACAGAACTCATATGGCATGCAAAAACCTGAGAAAAAATCCAAACAGGAAGTGGGAATTCTGAGGTTGGTCGATTTTCAACCAAGTCCCTATTGAATACACAGTGGGATATGGATAAGTTTGCACTTCCTACGGCTTCCACTAGATGTCAACAGTCCGTAGAACCTTGTCTGATGGCTCCACTGTGAAGTGGGGCCGAAGGAGACAGGAATTAGTCAAGTCTATCATGACCTGACCATGCTCTGACCATGCGCGTTCACATGAGAGGGAGCAGTGTTCCATCTGGGATAACAGGATAACAGGGTTGCGTCTACAGCAGTAATGGTTGTAATTAACCTACATTTCCTCTTACACTGAACAAAAATATAAACGCAACATGTTGGTCCCATGTTTCATGAGCTGAAATAAAAGATCCCAGAAATGTTCTATACGCACAAAAAACTTCTCTCAAATTTTGTGCACACATTTGTTTACATACCTGTTAGTGAGCATTTCTCCTTTGTCAAGATAATCCATCCACCTGACAGGTGTGGCATATCAAAAAGCTGATTAAACAGCATGATCATTACACAGGTGCACTTTGTGCTGGGGACAATTGAAAATGTGCAGTTCTGTCACACAACGCCACAGATGTCTCAAGTTTTGAGAGAGCGTACAATAGGCATGCTGACTGCAGGAATGTCCAACCGAGCTGTTGCCAGAGAATTGAATGTTAATTTCTCTACCATAAGCTGCCTCCAACGTTGTTTTAGAGAATTTGGCAGTACGTCCAACTGGCCTCACAACCGTAGACCACGTGTATGGCGTTGTGCGAGCAAGCGGTTTGCTGATGTCAATGTTGTGAACATAACCCCACTGCCACCATGGGGCAAGGGTATGGGCAGGCATAAGTATGGGAAACGAACACAATTACATTTTATTGAGGGCAATTTAAATGCACAGAGATACTGTGACGAGATCCTGAGGCCTATTTTGAGGACAATTTTTTTTAAAGGTATCTGTGACCAACAGATGCATATCTGTATTCCCTGTCATTTGAAATCCATAGATTAGGCCATAATGAATGTATTTCAATTGACTGATTATATGAACTGTAACTCAGTAAAATCTTTGAAATTGTTGCATCTATATTTTTGTTCAGTATAGAATGTAATGTACATTCACAAATGCATGGCTAGTCAAAGCAATGACCTTTTCCTGGTTCAACCACAGCTGCTGTTTTGTACAGGTCATTGTTGCTGCATGCATGGCTGCTGGACTGTACCTGCATTCCTGTGAGGGCAGTCTGGGCCAGCTTCCTGTTCTTGGACTCCAGTGCCAGCTGAAGAGGGAGAAGGCATCTTTCTCTCCAGAGACAAACATATAATTAAGCTACAGAGAGAAAATAAAAAAACAAAATGGGTCAAAGTTTTCATATTTAAACTGGACAAGGTTGGTTTGATGGCAATCTGACAATGATTTCCTGTGGGGCTTTCCAGAAAGAGATTACAGCTAACATGTTCACATCCCATGAAAACAAATCAGGAGCAAAAGCAAGCATATAGTTTCACCTACACCATGTTTCAGAGGACAGGCTATGAATATAATATTATACATAATGATATAATCACAACAGCCTACAACACGAGACATCTCATCTCGATCTGTCTGAAATCAAGGCCACAAATCCACAACACAACCCCTAGTATTAATGGCATTTTAAATCCTACGTGTTGGGAGAATTCTTGTTGCTGGATGCCCTCAAAATGATATGGCTGATCTTCCTGCCATGTTTTTTCCCCGAAAACATTGCAGGAAGGAAGAAAGATTTCCTGAGAAGGAAGGAAAAACCAGCCTTGCCCTTTTTAACCAACTTGAATGACATTTAGAAATGGCTACAGGGAGCGTGTTAAACAGAACGTGAAGTATTATAAGAAAGTTCTCTATAGTCCACAGTATCAATCTCATGCGTCATGCTGACCCTAACAACACTCCCCGTCTCATCGAATCAAAGTTTATTGGTCACATTTACAGGACAGGGGGTAAACGGTACAGTGAAATGCCTACACAAGCTCTCTTCAACAGTGCAATACACATTTATCAAAACAATTCACAATAAGTATCCTGCCATGTATAAAGGAACTTATTAGCATTCCATATCTAACTTCATCCCAACCTTTTCATTAGTCAACATTTTGAACATTAATATGACAAATTCAGCATTAACTATATAACTCTAACGAGAAAGAGTATGAGACTGTATTACTGGATGCACTTCATAACCACATAAAAACACCATTATCAGTCATCTACAATGCCAATGTATTTCCAAGTATGCACTAAGCCTATCTGAGAAGGTCCAACTCCATGGTTTACTGGTATCAGGGATGGAAATATATTTCCCTTTGAGGCTGCTCATGGCCTGTCATGGCTATACTGTGTCAATGTGAATATCTAATGTTGATGCAGTGTAGGAGTTGTGCAACCACTGGTCAGTGTGCAGGTCACTGAGCCTGAAAACCCACTGTATATCAATATATTATTCATGCCTGAGGCTGAGACTAATCATACCTGCTGTTAACTATTCATGTGATTGATGTTAGGGAAGTAAGTTTCACCCATTGATTCAATGGCATGACAGTTTAAGATGAGTGTTTCAAAGAGGGCATAGTCAGATCATTGATAGAAGCTAACTGAGCTGACTGACTGAAGCAGGCTATTTGAATTAAAGGGATGAGGTTAAACCTAAAAAAAAAGAACTCAATGGGGTCCAGCAATTGGACTCTTATAAAAGTAATGTAATAGTCTACAACTGTCAGTCTAACATCACAGGACAAGGCAATGAAAAGGTGTACATAACCAGATAGCATTCCAAATAACAGGACAGCAGGCGGAATATGATTAAATGGAGACAGACTGAGGTGATGTATCACCAGCCTACAGATCCAGCCCCAACAACACCCTCCAGCTCCACATCCAACACCAGGCTCCAGCTCCACATCCAACACCAGCCTCCAGCTCCAGCTCCACATCCAACACCAGCCTCCAGCTCCACATCCAACACCAGCCTCCAGCTCCACATCCAACACCAGCCTCCAGCTCCACATCCAACACCAGCCTCCAGCTCCACATCCAACACCAGCCTCCAGCTCCACATCCAACACCAGCCTCCAGCTCCACATCCAACACCAGCCTCCAGCTCCACATCCAACACCAGCCTCCAGCCTCCATGAGACCGCTCATTTAGCCGGAGGGAATAACTGATACCGCAGAGAAAGAGAGGCTAACTCAGTGTAGCGTGGATTAATTCAGTCCCAGCATGTGACAGCATGTTTTGCTGCCAGAAATGTCACTGAGGGAAGCAAAGGGAGGACATGCAGAGGTGTGGGTCTCTGCGGTTGCTGAGCTGGCAGAGAGGGAGGGAATTTGTGGGTCCTGGGCAGAGAATGTTTGGAGAATTCAACTGTGGAATAAGTCATTTGGAACACACTAACAATTGTCGAAACAAGAGCAAGAGTGAAAAAAGAAAACAGTAACTACTCATGTTAGAGGTTATTGGCAAAACTATAATACGCAGACTAAACCAACACAGACTAAATCATTAACTCTGGAATTTTATCAGCTTTGAAGAAAGGTGCAAATGTTTAACTAATTTAGAGCGCTATCATTCTCACAGTTTTTCCAATGATTAATCATGTTCTTCACACTGCCTTCTTGCCAGCACAGCAAGTGTTCTTGGGTGCGTGTCTGTGCACGTGTCCCCATGGCTGTGTGTGTGCACATGTGTGGGTGAGGGAGTGGTAGGACTGTGGAGAGTGAAACATCACAACAATCACGCTGATTCATAATGAAGTAGAACCTCAACACACACAAACACGCCTGGAAGTCAAATGTGACCCATTTCAGGAAACTAGGCGCATGTTGCAAGTCACTACTTCACAGGAGAGCCATTTGAACGTAATTTTTTTGGCAGAAATGCCTTCTGGAACATTTGAACTTTCATGTGCCTTAATAACGAACTTGTATGCTATCTGTAAATACGAATACATTTGTTAAATTATGAGCCTAGTTGGTTTAGCCACAGAAAAAGCCTTGAACCTTCCCGCTAGCCATGATTGGCTGGGATAATGAGTGGGCTGGACATGCCGAGAGATGAGTTTCAGATTGGTCTGCGGTGTAGCATCTTCTATCTTACTCTGAAAATGAATCAGACGATGAGGAAATCCCCGATTTAGGTTAAAACTATTTAATTGAAGACATTGTAGGAGTCTTCTGATGACAGTGATGTGGAAGAAACATCAAACAGAGTTGTCACGGAAGAAGTTGACCAAGTTTTGAAATCAGTGGAATGTCTGGTAGAAGCAGAGTATGATAAGGAGATGAATATAATTCTGACGTTTGATTGCAAATGCAGAGGGAGTCGGAAAGAGAACACAGAAGGCTGTTGTATAAAACACCTGTCTCCGGATTTCATCTTCAAACTAAGGGCAACCATTGCATCCGTGACAGAGAGGGAGAAAGATATGATGATTCTTATGGCATTGCACACGGTCAGTGTGAACCAGAGTGACTTGACACAACGGGCCAAAAAAGCTATACAAACAAAACGGAAACGACACAGGACATCTTATTTAATGAAAGTGGTTGCAGTCTGCCGTGAAGCATTCATCCATATATACAGGTAAGAGTCTAGGAACAGTTTCAGATATTATACGTTTCTAATTTTGTCAGAAAGTTGTTTTCATTGCAAGTTAAAGCTTACTGTTAGCTAGCTAGCTGACGTTAGATGGCTGGCTTGCTAGCTAACATTGTGTATCTCAGAATGCGATTTCGCATTGCTAGTTATAACCTAATGTTAGCTCGCGAACATTGAACCTATTTGGTTAACTTTAGCTAGCTATGACGATCGGTTGGTATTGCTAGTACTCGATGGATTGGGATTATGGTTGTTTAGATAGCATATCTAAACAAAAAACTCCACTTCGCCAAATGATTACATGACCCATCAAGTTAGCCAGGTGTGTCTGAAGGTGATTATGGCTATCTATTGTATAATAATGCTAAAATATTTGTATCTGGAATTTGTCTTTCAGCATCAGTAAAACTCACCTGACCTCTGTGCTGGCATATTACTACTTTACCAAATGAGGAGAGTTACAAACTACACACCAGTCAGAGTTACACTTAAACTACATCTTTATTAATAATAATAAGCTTTGCAATAGCATTTTACTTTAAAAAAATAGTCAATTGTTGATGAACCGTTGAGAAGTACCAACAGAAAAGTACAAAGATCTTTTATAGCTAAGATACACCCCTCTTAACTTACATGACGAATCACAGATCTTAGGAACTGTTCACAAAGAAATACTTTTTCTTGAGAAAGGAGTATCCCTTAGCCAGATAACATTCACTATTAATTATCGTTGAGTTTGGTCCCTCAGACGAGGTTCTAATCTCGTTCCTGGTACTTCATAGTACAAAAACACCAACTCATCCAATGGCATATATCAATTGTCAACTCTAGATACTCCCATCTCAAGTAAATCCCCTCTTGACCCCACTCCTGGACAAGCTCACTGAGGGGAGTGAGCCTCTAGGTCATACACTATCCCAGGATAAGTGTAAGATCAGAGAGGACATACAATGTTTCCAGACACTGCCATACACCTCCCCCAATGGGAAAAGGAGGGAGTGACTGGCGCACAGACATTGTGGAGACAAGTAATTGGTTCCCCATTAATCACGCCATCCCTTCGCATGGTTTAACTTCTCTAGGATAGGGGGCAGCATTTTCACGTTTGGATGAAAAGCATACCCAAATTCAACTGCCAGCTACTCATCCCCAGAAGATAAGATATGCATATTGTTAGTATTTGGATAGAAAACACTCTGAAGTTTCTAAAACTGTTTGAATCATGTCTGTGAGTATAACAGAACTTATTTAGCAGGCGAAACGCCGAGGACAAACCATTCAGATTTTTTTTATTTTTTTTAGGTCACTCTTTTCAATGGACTTTCATTGGGTATACAGATTTCTAATTGACCTTCTTGCAATTCCTACCGCTTCCACTGGATGTCAACAGTCTTTAAAAATTAATTGAGGGTATTTCCTTTGTGTAATGAAGAAGTACAGCCATTTTGAATCAGGGTCACTTGAAGTGTCCTGTTAGATAGAGGCGCATGACCAGAAAGCATGCTACAGATTGTTTTAATCCTGTATTGAACACAGATCATCCCGTCTTCAATTGTATCGATTATTTACGTTAACAAATACCTAAAGTTGTATTACAAAAGTAGTTTGAAATGTTTTGGCAAAGTTTACAGGTAACTTTTGAGATATTTTGTAGTCATGTTTCACGAGTTGGAACCGGTGTTTTTCTGGATCAAACGCGCCAAATAAATGGACATTTTTGATATATATTGACGGAATTAATCGAACAAAAGGACCATTTGTGATGTTTATGGGACATATTGGAGTGCCACCAACAGAAGCTCGTCAAAGGTAAAGCATGAATTATATTTTTATTTCTACGTTTTGTGTCGCACCTGCAGGGTTGAAATATGCTTATCTCTCTTTGTTTACAATGGTGCTAACTCAGATAATAGCATAGTTTGCTTTCGCCGAAAAGCCTATTTGAATTCTGACATGTTGGCTGGATTCACAACCAGTGTAGCTTTAATTTGGTATCTTTCATGTGTGATTTCATGAAAGTTTGATTTTTATAGTATTTTATTTGAATTTGGCGCGCTGCATTTTCTCTGGCTTTTGGCCAAGTGAGACAGTAGCGTCCCGCCTAAACTCAGATTTTTGGATATAAATATGAACTTTACCGAACAAAACATACATGTATTGTGTAACATGAAGTCCTATGAGTGTCATTTGATGAAGATCAAAGGTTAGTGATTAATTTTAACTCTATTTATGCTTTTTGTTACTCCTCTCTTTGGCTACTCCTCTCATATATGCATAGTCACTTTAACCATATATACATGTACATACTACCTCAATCAGCCTGACTAACCGGTATCTGTATGTAGCCTCGCTACTTGTATAGCCTCGCTACTGTATATAGCCTGTCTTTTTACTGTTTTTTTTTCTTTACCTACCTATTGTTCACCTAATACCTTTTTTGCACTATTGGTTAGAGCCTGTAAGTAAGCATTTCACTGTTGTATTCGGCGCACGTGACAAAAACTTTGATTTGATGTTCCACCGCTATAAATGCTGTGAATAACATGTGTAAACTAATGCTCGTGTGCTCTCCATTAGAAATGCCTGTAGCAGCATCCCCACCAAATCCTGCTGCTGAGGATGAACCACTGTCTACAGACCCTGCTGACTGGCCTTCTGTTCTGACTGACAGAATTCAGACACAACTAGTTTGCAGAGGACCAAGTGAGGTACCACCTAACTTTGTTTCCTCAAGGAATGAGAGTGATGGAAGAAGTTGCCACCACCAGTATTTCAGGAAGACCTTGGTGAGTGGTGAAAAAAAATCCCTAGAAGTTGGTTGGTGTATTCTGAAAGAAACAACAGCCTCTTCTGCTGCAAATTATCTTCTAAGAAGAAAATGTATTTAGCAAACTCAGGACTGACAAACTGGAAACATGCAAGTTCTTTGCTGACTTCACATGACAGCAGTCCTGAACACCAAAACTGCATGAAAACATGGAAAGAACTGGCAATGAGGATCAAAAAAGGGGAAACTATTGATAAGCATGAGATGGCACTTATGGAGGCTGAGAGGATAAGATGGAGGTGTCGACACGTCTGACTTTTATTGTGCAGTCTCCGGCAATTAGAAATCGGGCACTAAGGGGACACACAGAAACACTGTCCTCTCCATCAAATGCAAATGTCCTCAGTTTGAACTGATGGCACAATTTGATCCAGTCGTAAAAGAGCACCTTAACCGTGTCCAAAAAGGGACCTTGAGTCACACCACCAGCTACCTGGCCACCAAATAAAGAATGAACTCATTGATTTGTTGAGCAGCAAGGTCATTTCAATAATAGTGAGTGACATCAAGCTGGGAAAAAATATTCTCTATCATTCTAGATTGCACCTCAGATGTCAGCCACACTGAACAGTTTTCAGTTGTGATTAGAATTGTCACTGAAGGAGGAGCCCCACAAAGGAACATGTTATGGGGTTTTTGAAGGCAGAGTCCACAGGCCAACATTTGGCATCCCTGATTCTCAAAAGATTAGAGGAGCTAAAAATTCAGAGGACAGTCAGTCTTATGATAATGGGGCCAACATGAGAGGCAAAAACAAATGTGTCCAAGCCAGACTCCTGGAAATAAATACAAGAGCTCTATTTGTGCCATGTGGGGCTCACACATTGAACCTGGTTGTGGCTGATGCTGCTAAAAGTTCTGTCGATGCCACAGGTTACTTTGGCATCTTACACAAACTGTACACCTTGTTCTCAGCCTCCACACAGCGATGGGCCATCCTGAAAAAACATGTGGACATCACTTTGAATGTGAGGCCCTTAGTATGACACTGCACTATAAAGAACACTCAGACTTGGATGGCAGAGAGCTTGCACAGGAACTGAAGAACTTGCCTGACTTGCCATCAAAGACCATGAGCCTACTTGAGCTGCTGAAATTTATACACGAAAGGGAGCTCTCAGAAATGTATCCAAATTTGTGGACAGCTCTCAGAATGTCTTACTCTTCCAGTGACCGTAGCTGAAGCTCAAAAAGCTCAACGCCTTAGTGGCCTTGCTGTTATCAGTATTATCCATGCAATTGCTGGGCAGATTTCTTATGATGATGTAATTAATGACTTTGCATCAAGGAAGGAAAGAAAGGTCAGGGTTTAGATGGCAGATGTGCAATTTAGTTTGTGTTTCTTGTTTGAAGTGCAATAGTGTAAACTCAGGTTCTCTTCTCTATAAGTGTGTTATCTATTTGTGTGCAATTTAGTTTTATCTGTGTTTTCTGTTAGCAATAGGGTAATAATTTGTATCTTATTTGTATTTATATACTACAATTTGTTTCCATTTGTCTTTGTTACTTCTTTTTTATATTTATGAGTTATTTTTGTATATATTTATATAGTTTTAACTGTTATGATTATTTATGTGTTGGGGGTTCATACAAGCTAGAACCACCAGGTGTCACTCAGAGCCCATCCAGTGAGAAGACCTATTGACTTAATGGCCTCTGTGACAGTGATGGAGTTACAGTGCGCTGCGTAATATGAAACAGAAAAAAACAGAATGTTTGCGGTCCAAACACTTAAGACACATCCTCGTCCACTTACCCTCACCTTCCCTTGGGGGAATCCCTGTCACCATTAAGGGCCGTCCAAATTATTATCCAAGCAAGGGAAGTTTGCAACGTAAGCCCATAAGCACTCGTTTTTAGTCGAGTTTGCGAGTGTACTATTATGTTCATACTTCGGAGCCTGAACTCACCATAATTCAATTCGCGACGATTGTACTTCCGCTAAGAAAAGTCCGCCAAAAACTAAAACCTCAACGTCAAGATATGGAGTCAACATACAAGTGTAAGTAAAGACGAATGTAAATAAGTTAGAAATGGTGCTACAAATGCAAACACGTCTCGTAACAGTAATGATGTTTTTGTTTGGTTAGATTTAGGAAATTGTAGAAATAAAACATTTTCGTTCTTCACTAGTTCCAGCTAGGCAGGCTACATGATCATCTAGATAGATGCTTCCTAAGGATAGCAATTCTGATTGTGAGAGTAAAATAAATACTTAGGGAAGAGATTCCAAATACTGTTCTGGTTGTTACTTAATCCAATTTATTTTAAAAGTATTATTTAGAGTATTGAAATCTAAAACCTCAAGACCTCCTTAGGTGTTCTAGAAATTTGGAGACATAAGATTATGTTTACATGGAGTACCAAAGATGTATCTATACAATCCGGTATTGATTTCTGGCTGATATATTAAGATATGGCTGACAAAGTTGATAGTCTCAATTGAACCATAGATTTTTAACAGACCACAAAGGGATTTCAATAAAGATACATATGCTTGGTTTGTCAACAAAGAATTGTTAGTAAAGGTTACTGGAAATTTAACAAGACTTTACTAGAGAATTAAGTATTTAAGAAGGAAGTAGAAGGAATTATTGCTAAATATTGGAACCGTGCGTGTGTTATGAATACGTTTGGAAGTTACTGGGAACTAATGAAATGTGATATAAGGTTGTTGGCTATTTCAATGGGGAAAGAAATTGCTCGTGTCAAGAGAGAAAGAACATAACATCATAAAGGGAATATTGGATTATACTAAAAAAACTGATGGAACTAATCAGGAATTACTGGAGCTATCATCACTGCAAATGCAGTTAGACTGTATCTACGAGGAAAAGGCCCAGGGAGTGTGTAAGCTCAAGACAAATGGATGGAAGAGGGAGAAAGAAATACAAAATATTTTTTTTAATTTAGAAAAAAGGGCAGGCGAAATGACTTCCGTATGTAAATTAATGATTAATAATACTCCCAATGAAAATCCAAAAGAAATCTCTCAGCATGTTACCCAGTTGTATCAGAATCTGTATACATCAGCCCAGTCAAATTCCAATATGTATTATTTCTTAGACAATGTAGCAAACATTGCTAAGAAGATAGAGAATGATTTCTGTGATGAGTTATCAGAAATTGAGATAAAAGATTGTATTAAAAGCCTTAAAGACAATAGATCCCCTGGAAATGATGGTTTAACAAGTGAGTTCTATAAAACGTTCAGTGATCGATTGATTCCTTTCATTCTTGCCATGTTCCAAGAATCAATAGAAAAAGGGGAGTTACTGACTTCCTTAAAGCAAGGTGTAATTATTTTGATTCCCAAACCTAATAAGGATAGTCTCTATATAGACAACTGGAGGCCCATTAGCCTGTTGAATAATGATGGAAAGTTATTTTCCCTTGTATTTGCTAAGAGGTTGAAACAAGGCTTACATCATATAATTGATGAAGAACAATCTAGTTTTATGCATGGTCGACACATTAGTAATAACATCAGGTTGATCTTAGATATGATTGACTAGAATGACCTCATCCTTGATGAGAGTTTTCTAATGTTTGTTGATTTTTATAAATCTTTTGACACTGTAGAATATAAGTTTATGTTCAAAGCAATATGTTTTTTGGGGTTTGGTGCCTTTTTTTTTTTTAAACAGTCCAAACTTTATATAGTGGTTGTACTGGCTCTGAAATTAGCTCACGGGACATCCTAAAGATTTGATATTGGGCGTGGCATTAGACAGGGCTATTTATTTTATTTTTTATTGGTTACTCAAATTATGGCTCTTCATATCAAGAAAGGGAATTTAAGGTTTTTCAGCACTTGGCAATGAATTTTAACTATATCAACTGGCTGATGATACCACCACCACACCATGGTCGGGTTTTATTGTCCAAAGTTGAGTGGTTATCCAGATTGGTTTATGTCTCGTTATCACTTGACTTACCCCCTAAAATTGTAAATGACTTAGATCAGATTCTTTATAATTTTATTTGGAGGAACAAGCCTCACTATCTACGGAAAGATCTTCTCAGTAAGTAATACCCAAGAACAAGGAGGTCTTGAGGTTTTAGATTTCAATAGTCTAAATAATACTTTTAAAATAAATTGGATTAAGTATATTAAGAACCAGAACAGTATTTGGAATCTCTTCCCTAAGTATTTATTTGACTCTGGTGGTGGTTTAGAATTTCTGCTTCGGTGGAATTTTGATGTCGATAAAATCCAAGTAAAATTGGCCAAATTCCATAAGCAGGCACTTTTAGCTTGGATGTTAGCCTATAAACATACTTCCTATGGAACAACAAAGATATGCGATTTAAAAATAAGTATTTTTTTTCGTTACTGGTTTGAGAATAAAATTATTTTGGTTGGTCAGTTACTGAATGAGGATGGATACCTACTCTCATATGGGGAATTTCTTGCTAAGTTTAGAATTCCGATAACCCTGAAAGAATATGCAATTGTTTTTGATGCGATTCCAAAGGCGGTTGTATTTCTTTTAAATTCCTCTGTGGCTGATGTAAGTAACATACATTTTAAATGAAAATATATTAATTGGCAATATTAACATCCTCAAAGATAAATGTAGTAATAAACATATTAGAAATATTGTTTGTGATACTACATTTCCCTCAGCAAGATGTTTTTGGTCAAATATCTATGGTGATATACAATGGGGGAAAGCATGGAAAATTCCTTACAAATATTGTGTCAGTAACAAGGTAAAGGAAGTTTCATTTAAAATGTTACATATAATTTATCCTGTGAAACATGTTTTGCAAAGATTCAAGCTGAATACTGACTATAATTGAGATTTCTGTGGTTTGGAGAAAGATTTAAAAAATTTACCTGTATTTATAGTAGATTTTTTGGGGATTGACATACAGAACTTTGTTACAAAGAAAACGGGACAGGTTGTGATATATTGATTTATTTCAGAAATTCTGGCATTGACAAAGATGTAGTATATTTCATTCAACTGCTAGTAATATTAGGTAAATTTCAAATTGAGAAATGCAAATGGTCTAATTCACAACTTTTTTTCCCCCTTTATAAATTAATTTAAACAATATGGCACTACTTAACAAAAATGAAAAACAAAAAGACAATTAAAACTTGTATTATTAATGAATATGATTTGTTTCTTTAGGATTCCTGGCAATGTAAATAGTTTGTATGTATGCTTGTTTGCATGTGACTATTCCTTTTTGTTTGTTGATAATTGTAAATAAAATACAAATAATTAATTTAAAACAGTGTATACTCATCAGACGTAATGATACGTCATCAGAAGTGTCCACTAAGGGGATAGGGTGTGTCTTTTAAGTGTTTGGATTGCGGCCACTGTCAATGGGTTGGGCTTGAGATGCTGGTTGGGTTGACTCTCGCCCCTCCGCCAAGCCTGACGAGAATGAGCCTGCCTGCCTTTCCAAGTAATTTAAACAGGTTTCGGCTACTGTGCACGGATTACGTTGCAATCTAGGGTGGGGCTTTCAGATTTGATCAGTAAAAAAGGTGTAGCCTACACAAACCCATACTGTATTTGGACGCCTGACCGCTTCTATCCGCACTGTCTGGTCTGTGTTTGTCGAATATGTTTCGCTGTGGAATTGCGTATCCAAGATGCAGGTGGATCGTACCACTTCTTTTGCTTTTTGCGATTATATTTGACATTATTGCCATTGCTGCTACTTCGGGATGGGTTGAGGACAAGGACGCAAAGTCCCACTACGCAAGTATGTGGAGTCAATGCCAAGGTCGGAATGACAACTGGGAATGCAAATCTCTCATGGAATTCTGTAAGTATCATATTGAAAAAAAATCTATAAAGATTCACTTAACAGCCCTAATCATAGTGACAAGGAAAATAACACTATATTAATTATTTGACAATATAGCCTTCTGTACTATAGTGTGTATGTATTCAGAATTTGATTTGGAGACTGCTCACAGTAAGGCTGATCTGGGGTGGGTGTAATTTGTGGAACGTTCCAACAGGAAACTGTTCCAAAGTACAAGGTTTGCCAACAAACAACACATACAAAGTAGCATGATCAGTTCACCTAGCTAACTAGCTGCCGAAAAACGTAATTAAATAACCCACTCCCTACAACTTTGTATGCGTTTGTTGGTAACCTTGTTATTTATAAAGTGTTTGGAACAGATTCCTGTTGGAACGTTACACAAATTATACCCACTCTCTGATCAAGATCATAATAACTAATATTCAGCCTACACAGTACAAAAGGTATTCCACAGAGGCATTTCATTAGTTGTATATTGTTTGTTGGGCAAGTGCATGGGCCTACTTCATGATCAACCTATTTCTTTATTTCGGTCCACAATTCCTTTTCCTTAAGTCAGCCCTCAACAAGCAAAGGAATGCTCTCATGGGGGTTTTTCAATGGCAAAGTGGCAGCCAGTCAGAGTAAACTTCGAACAACACTTGATTTTCCCTGTTTCCCATTGTCTTTACCCCCTGTTTGTTGGGTGTTTTCCTGCACATTTTCCAGCTACTATAACATCTCAACTCATCATGGTAATCAGCGAATATTTCTGATCAAGCACATATCCACTCAGATCCTTTCTCATACTAAATTAAAATGTTGGCTGCTTTAGATATATTGTAAGAATAGAAATCAAATGTCAGAGGTTGCGTCACATTTTTTACATGCAACCAAGGTTCCAATTCCTAACAATAGTATATGATAGAACAAAATAGAATAGAGAATTGCCTTTGAATATTGGTATTAACAGGCAGGATGGATTCATGTCAAGATGGCTTTCTCAGTCATGTTCTCAGGGCTATTTTTAGAAGTGTGATGAGTGCCCCTACCAAGCTGGAGAGGTCCTGCTACTAACCACTGCCAGACAATCTGTGGTGAGAAAAGATAATTGAGAAAATGCCTCTGTCTTCACTGGACACTGGTGAAGAATATCCATGTCTGGTACGTTCGGAACATATGCTATTACTCAAAACTCAGGAAGTACTGCTGCAGTCAGTCAGTCAGTTAGGACAGCTGTGTTGTCATTCAGGTAGCAGTCCAAATTGAGGAATAGTTTCAGCTCTCAGTAAACAACATTGTTGATGTTATAAGGAGAGGAAAAGACAGTTACACTTATCCCAGTGTCCTTGCTCAGTCAGTGGGTTACTTATCCCAGTGTCCTTGCTCAGTCAGTGGGTTACTTACCCCAGCGTCCTTGCTCAGTCAGTGGGTTACTTACCCCAGCGTCCTTGCTCAGTCAGTGGGTTACTTACCCCAGCGTCCTTGCTCAGTCAGTGGGTTACTTACCCCAGCGTCCTTGCACTGTCAGTGGGTTACTTACCCCAGTGTCCTTGCACTGTCAGTGGGTTACTTACCCCAGTGTCCTTGCTCGGTCAGTGGGTTACTTACCCCAGTGTCCTTGCTCGGTCAGTGGGTTACTTACCCCAGTGTCCTTGCTCGGTCAGTGGGTTACTTACCCCAGTGTCCTTGCTCGGTCAGTGGGTTACTTACCCCAGTGTCCTTGCTCGGTCAGTGGGTTACTTATCCCAGTGTCCTTGCGCAGTCAGTGGGTTACTTACCCCAGTATCCTTGCTCGGTCAGTGGGTTACTTACATAAATGCAACCATTCATTTACCCTAAACTGTGGGATTGCGTAGCAGGCAGGTGGAATTGGACTCAGAGAAATTAAATTGGTATAATTGTACCCTTCATTTTCATACCATAAAAAGTTAGTTTATAACTAGTCAAATACAAATCAAGGAGAATGATATATTCCTTTTTATTATGCGGTGTATGTGGAGTCAGTGCTGCTGGTCCAAGGTTAACAATGTTTGGGTGAGTGCAGTTGGCTGTAATGTCGCTATCTGACTGGTGCCATCAAGATGAACTAGTATTGACATATTACCACTGGAACACAACTTTGTTGTGATTAATCAACCCCAGCCGGATGTTGTCCATTCCAAGGGCCACTTCCTGTCCCTTCCTGGGTGGGAAGATGGCATGGAGGGATTCTCTGGAATTAGTGGTGTCATGTTGCATGGATGATGTTATGGGATTTGTTTGTCTTCACAATCAAACCCGTGTGAACATTTCAAATTGTCTCTGTATATTGTGTAATAACACAGTAATTACTATTGTATCAACATTGTTTTAATATTGTCAGACTAATTTATTAATCCCTCAATAATAGGAATTGCTTAATGGGGTTGAGCATTTTTGTGTGATTATTAGGCTATGTAATTTTTTTTTTGCCAAATCAATGTGATAGAGCCTACCTAAAACTGCAAGCATACCTCTTAGCTTGGAGTCACATAACGAACTTGCTTATTTAAAATGCACAGTGCATGAATGAAATCAACAATACTCAAACGTGCACCTTAACCAAACAGTGGCAAACTCAATTATAGAATCTGTACTTAATCGCTGTAGATGACGACTCAACTGATTCAATCGATTTAAGTTCAGACCCATACTTTTTCAAATTAACAACATTGGTTTGCCATTGGTTGTTTATTTTGAACTTGATTAGGAAAGTCACAAGACAGATGTTCCCCTTCTGGAGAGTATTTAGACTCAGGCATATTTGTGAGCTATCTTCGGCCCTGTGAGCTGTCCACATCACACTGTTTGAATTAGATTAAAGTACTCACACTAACATTTTAAAGAGATCCTTCACTAGCATTTAAAGAGATCCTTTGCAACAGGCAAACAACTGTAACAGTCGGCTACTAATACACTAAAACGGTTCTCGACCATGGACTTGAGATCCAGAGAAGCACATCATTTTGAGTGTGAGAATATCTACATTTCCTGAACACAAGGGACATTATCCTTTCTCATGCCACCTCTCTACATCGGTTTAATGTTTGAATGATACTCTACTGTATGGTTTAGTACACACAAAGTTAAACTTGTTAGACTAGGATCCCGTTGTCTGTTAGAGGCAAGTGAAGGCATGACTGCAGTGCCTGAAGCTCAGGCGTAGGCTGCCTGTCATTTAATCCTGATGGTAGACAGAGAGTGAATAATTTAAGGTGTGAGCTCTGCATTTGCATGCAACATATGTCAGTTAATAACCTACCACCAGTAATGTGTGTTGAAATATGATGCAGTTGTGATACTAGAACAAAGGTTTGCTCCGCATTGCAATGAAACCTATCAGGATTCAGTCATACATTTATTATAATACACTGGTTTCATTGCAATATTTGTGTTGCGGCATAACAATGTACTACCCTCCTTACCTAATACAGGTGTAAATATTTGACTAAATTGGGCCTTCCTCTATTAAACTTATGCTAAATAGTTTATTCTACTGACAATTACTTTTTGTTCATGTTCTTATATTTTCTTATTTCTTATTGTTGTTGCTTTGTCCAGCATGAACCTGCCAGTAACCATTTCGTTAGACTGTGTAAACCATGTGTTTCATGTACATACGACTAATAAAACTTGGAACTTGAAACTACTACAAGCGAGGGTACTTTCTGCAACAATGTGCAAGCGCATTGCTGGTTTCTTTAACATTCAAGAGAAGGAGATCAAACCAGACCCCCTAAATAGCTATGAGAGTCTCTCATTCACAACCTAATCTGATTGGGGGACAAATCTTTAATTTGTGAGAATTTCTTATTGTAGAATTCCATGGACAATGTGTTTAAACGTATTGGATGCATAATCACAACTTTTCTTTAAATGAGATGTTGTTTTTGGTGTCCTCCTGGCCCTGTAATTGTGTTATTGTTGGGTGTGGTAGGGTGTTTCTTTTTTTATTAAATACAGAAATATCTAATTCACATAAATATTCACACCCCTGAGTCAATACATGTTAGAATCACATTTATTCAAGTTAAAGTTTCAATGTTACATGCACAAGGACAGTGAAATGCCTTTCTTACAAATTCAAAACCCAACCAGTAATTAGTAATCAATAACAATGTACTGATGAAAAAAATTAAACGAGAAATAATAATAAAAAATATGAAATACACAATTAAGTAAGTAAGTAAGAATAGCATACTATATACAGGAAATATTTTTACAAGTTAGTTCCAATACCATATTTACATGTGCAGGGATACTGGAGTGATATGTATAGAGGTAAGGTGACTAGGCAACAGAATATAAGATAAATAGTAGCACAGTTTGTATGTGAGTGGGTGTGTAGAGTCAGTATAAATGTGTGTGAGTGATCAGGTGATGGAGTGAGTGTTTGTGTGTGTGTGTTGTAGTGATGGTGTCTGTGCATGTGTAGTGCCCTGTGAAGTGTGCATAGAGCGTGCAAATACTGAAATAAAAGGTCAATAAAGATACAAGGTAAACTCGGTCCGTGTAGCTATTTTGTTGGCTATTTATCAGTCTTATTGCGTGGTGATAGAAGCTGTTCAAGCGCCTGTTGGTGTCAGATTTCTGGGTAAGTCTCTAAGAATGCAAATGCATGCTTTTCAACCGATTGCTGCCCTCACCCGCCCGCACGACTAGCATCACTACTCTGGACGGTTCTGACTTAGAATATGTGGACAACTACAAATACCTAGGTGTCTGATTAGACTGTAAACTCCTTCCAGACTCATATTAAACATCTTCAATCCAAAATTAAATCTAGAATAGACTTCCTATTTCGCAACAAAACCTCTTTCACGCATGCTGCCAAACATACCCTCATAAAACTGACTATCCTACTGATCCTTGACTTCGGCGATGTCATTTACAAAATATCCTCCAACACTCTACTCAGCAAATTGAATGCAGTCTATCATAGTGCCATCCGTTTTGTCACCAAAGCCCCATATACTACCCACCACTGCGACCTGTACGCTCTCGTTGGCTGGCCCTCGCTTCCTATTCTTTGCCAAACCAACTGGCTCCAGGTCATCTATAAGTCTTTGCTAGGTAAAGCCCCGCCTTATCTCAGCTCACTGGTCACCATAGCAACACCTAGCACGCGCTCCAGCAGGTATATTTCACTGGTCATCCCCAAAGCCAACTCCTCCTTTGGCCGCCTTTCCTTCCAGTTCTCTGCTGCCAATAACTGAAACGAATTGCAAAAATCACTGAAGCTGGAGACATATCTCCCTCACTAACTTTAAGCATCAGCTGTCAGAGCAGCTTACCGATCACTGCACCTGTACACCGCCCATCTGTAAATAGCCCACCCAACTACCTTATCCACATATTGTTATTTATTTTTGCTCGTTTGCACCCCAGTATCTCTACTTGCACATCATCATCTGCACATCTATCACTCCAGTGTTAATGCTAAATTGTAATAATTTCACCACTATGGCCTATTTATTGCCTTACCTCCCTAATCTTACTACATTTGCACACACTGTACATGGATTTTTCTATTGTGTTATTGACTGTACGTTTGTTTATCCCATGTTTAACTCTGTTGTTTTTGTCGCACTGCTTTGCTTTATCTTGGCCAGGTCGCAGTTGTAAATGAGAACTTGTTCTCAACTGGCCTATCTGGTTAAATAAAAACATTTAAAAAAATAACTACACACCTGGATTGTATAATATTTGCACATTCTTTTTAATGTTCTTCAAGTTCTGTCAAGTTGGTTGTTGATCTTTGCTAGACAGACATTTTTAAAGTCTTGCCATGTATCTTCAGGACCATTTTAAGTCAAAATTGTAGCTAGGCCACTCAGGAACATTCAATGTCGTCTTGGTAAGCAACTCCAGTGAATATTTGGCCTTGTGTTTTAGGTTATTGTCCTGCTGAAAGGTGAATTTGTCACACAGTGTATGTTGGAAGGCAGACAACCAGGTTTTTCTCTAGGATTTTTCCTGTGCTTAGCTCTATTCCATTTATTTTTATCCTAAAAAATACTCCCTGGTCCTTGCAGATGACAAGCATACCCATAACATGATGCAGTGACCACCATGCTTGAAAATATGAAGTGGTACTCAGTGATGTGTTGTTGGATTTGCCCCAAAACATAACGCTTTGTATTCAGGACATAAAGTTAATTTATTTGCCACAATTTTTTTTATTTTTTTTTTACAGTTTTACTGTATTGCCTTATTGCAAACAGGATGCATGTTTTGTAATATTTGTATTATGTACAGGCTTCCTTCTTTTCACTCTGTCATTTAGGTTAGTTTGTGGAGTAACTACAATGTTGTTGATCCATCAGTTTTCTCTTATCACAACCATTGAACTTGTTTAAAAGTCACCATTGGCCTCACGGTAAAATCCCTGAGCGGTTTCCTTCCTCTCCGGCAACTGAGTTAGGAAGGAAACCTTGTTCTTTGTAGTGACTGGGTGTATTGAAACACCATCCAAAGTGTAAGTAATAACTTCACCATGCTCCAAGGGATATTCAATGTCTGCTTTTGTCACGCCCTGACCTTAGTTATCCTGTTTGGCGTGCAAGCCCGACGTCGGTACACTTATGACAACAGCCAGCTCAAAGTGCAGGGCGCGAAATTCAAAAGATATTTTTTTTTAATATTTAACTTTCACACATTAACAAGTCCAATACAGCATATGAAAGGTACACATCTTGTGAATCAAGCCAACATGTCCGATTTTTAAAATGTTTTACAGGGAAGACACAATATGTAAATCTATTAGCTAACCACGTTAGCAAAAGACACCACTTTTCTTACTCCATCAGTTTTTTACTCCATCAGTAGCTATCACAAATTCGACCAAATAAAGATATAAATAGCCACTAACCAAGAAACAACTTCATCAGATGACAGTCTGATAACATATTTATTGTATAGCATATGTTTTGTTCGAAAAATTTGCATATTTCAGGTATAAATCATAGTTTACATTTCAGCTACAATCAGAAATTGCACCAAAAGCAGCCATAATATTTACAGACACCAACGTCAAATACCTAATTACTCATCATAAAACATTTCTGAAAAATACATAGTGTACAGCAATTGAAAGACAGGCATCTTGTGATTCCAGACAATATTTCCGATTTATTAAATGTTTTACAGCGAAAACAAAATGTAGCGTTATATTAGCGTAGCCACAATAGCCAGAAACACTTGGGCGCCGACGACCAGTTCACATGCACGACAGATATTAGAAATAGCATCAAAATGTTTCTTACTTTTGGTGATCTTCCGTCAGAATGTTGGACAAGGTGTCCTTTGTCCAGAACAGTCGTTGTTTGGATCTGGAACAGCAAATTTCCCTCATCATTTAGCATGGGCACTTGCCAAGTGGCACGGATCTCTCCAACGTCAACAAAGTCAGAGAACGGAACACGGCAAAACTCCCGAAAAAATTTCAATAATCTGATTAAACTATATTGAAAAAACATACTTTACGATGATATGGTCACATGTATCAAATAAAATCTAAACCGGAGATGTTAGTCGTCCATAACGACAGCTAAACAGAAGGCAAATCCATGTCCCCTTTCGCGCGCTCCAGAAACAGGAAATGGACGGTCACGCCATACAAAGAGCTTTAATTCCACCTCAGACCAAGATAAACACGAAATTTCTTCTCTCACCGCCTCTTGACAACCAGGGGAAGGTGTATGAAGTGTACGTAGACTCTTACGTATCATGCCCATGTATAGGCAGGAAGTTGAACAGAGCATCGATTTCTGACATTCCACTTCCTGGTCAGGAAATGTGCTGCAGAATGAGTTCTGTTTCACTCAGAGAAATAATTCAAACGGTTTTAGAAACTAGAGAGTGTTTTCTATCCAATAGTAATAATAATATGCATATTGTACGAGCAAGAATTGAGTACGAGGCCGTTTGAAATGGGCACCATTTAACTGGCTACTCAATACTGCCCCTTGCAGCCATAACAGGTTATCTATGTTTTCTTTATTATTTTGGTTAGGTCAGGGTGTGACGATGGTGGGTTCTTGTTCTATGTTTAGTTGCCTGTCTGCACTATCCATATTAGCTTCACGGTTCGTTTTGTTATTTTGTTCGTTTTGTTCAGTGTTCATTCTTTAAATAAAGAAGAACGTACGCTTACCACGCTGCGCCTTGGTCTCCTCCCTACGACGGCCGTGACAGCTTTTTACATTTTTACCTATCTCCCTAGTCTTTGTGGTTGAATCTGTGTTTGAAATTCTTTGCTCGACTGAGGGACCTTACAGATAATTGTATGTGTGGGGTACAGAGATGAGGTAGTCATTCAAAACACTATTATTGCCATACAACTTATTATGTGACTTGTTAAGTACATGTTTACTCCTGAACTTATTTAGACTTGCCATAACAAAGGGGTTGAATACTTATTGACTCAAGACATTTCAACTTTTCATTTGTAAAAATGTTCCACTTTGACAAAATGGGGTATTGTGTGTAGGCCAGTGACACAAAATCTCCAATTTAAATTCAGGCTGTAAAACAATATGTGAAAAAGGGAAAGGGGTGTGACTACTTTCTGAAGGCACTGTACTAAACATTGCTTGTTGTGTTTTCAGCTTGGGCCCAGGCTGTGGCAGCTCTTATGATCATCGGCCTCATCATCCTTATCATAGCCTTCATCATCTCCTGTATCGCTCTCTGCTGCACCCTCAACATCAGCCTTCTGCCTGTCATCGGGGTCCTGCTCTTCATCACTGGTAAGAAACACAACACCTTTCTGTTCTTTTTGGGGCGGTTTCCCGGATTCATTTTACTCCTGGACTATAAAGCAATATCCATTAAATGCTTTTTAGTCCAATATTAGGTGTAATCTGTGTCAGGGAAACCGCTCCCTTATGTTTTTGTACTTCAAGTGTCTGAGCTAATGGAGGAGAAGTTAGTTATTGAAGACGTAGTGAAATATTAACAACTGTCTTTCCTTTGTTAATTTGGCCTGCCTCAAAATGTATTGCTCCAAACCTCAAACTACAATTACTCTCATACTTTAGTGCTTCCTATGCTCCTCCACGTTCCGAGGGGACTCAAGTAGCATGGCAACCATAGCTACTGTGTAGTTGGCGAGTCCTAAAGCTAGTCTTCTTATTTGAACCGTTGCCAATGAGAAGAGGGAGTGGGAGTTGTTTGTGTCCCTACTCTGCTCTGAGGTTCAGGGAAGGGCTGAGAGAATGTTCTGCATCTGGCTGAGTCACAGCACTGATAGTGAGATAATAGGAACACTCCCCCTCCTAGCTACTCCCCATGTCCCCCCTTCTGCAGCTGCCACCCTGGTGTGAAACCTGATAGCCCAGCCCGGCCTATGCCTAGGGGAAAGAGAGGCTACACAGTCACTCAGAATTACCCTGAAACTCTCTGTCAGACATAGCTGAATCATAGAGGTGTCTGACTATAAAGCCGCCGTCCTCTCATGAGAATGTTTTCCCAGTGTTTAGAGTGTAGTAAATAAGTATTAGTATTTAGAACTAGTTCTGACTGGATCACCAGTATATGTGGACGTAAAGTAGTAACAGTAGTAATCATCGCTATGTGATCCATTGTTTGATCCCACTTTGTGATTCGCCATCCATACAGTAAATTTTTTTAAATATCAACTTTACCTCACAGTACATCCACTTTATTATCCACCTTCTAATCTAAATGACACATGCTCTAACTTGTTGTTACATCTAAGCCCTAGAGATTTAAGTTCACACACCCTCACGCTAGTTTTGGTAGACTCTCACACTTATGTGTCACTGTTCCACAGAGTCAGCCTCCTCCCCTGTTTGGAATGATCCATCCCTGATGACCCGCTCTGTTCTGCCTGTTTCTGAATGTTCCACCACTGACAAATCTCTGTTCTGCCTGTTTCTCACCACAGTGGTCATTCAGTTCATCGCCCTCATCATCTACCCAGTCAAGTTCAATGACCTGATCTTCGAGGGGCGATACGACTACACCTGGGCCTACGGCTTCGGCTGGGGGGCCACCATCCTCTGCATCGGCTGTGGGATCCTCTTCTGCTGCCTGCCTCGCTACGAGGATGAGCTCACGGGCCTCGCCAAGACCAAATACATCTATACCTCAGCTTAGAGGAACCACGGACACCCCCAGGCTACATCTCAATAGTCTGAAGGGACTTCCCTTATTTCCTTCCCTCCTCATCCCCTTTCCTTCCCTTTATCTTATTTTTCCCTTCTCTTCATCTCCTTCCCTTCATCTGCACTGAGGAAAACAACACAGGATAGTGAAAGCAATATAGTAGTCACCTACCAGGAATTTACTTTCACCTGCTCAGGTTCTTTCATATCAGCCAGATGAAGGAAAGGAAGCCCACTTTAGACTATTGAGATGCAGCCCCAGGCGGACAGAAGACTATTGAGATGCAGCCCCAGGTGGACAGAAGCACCTCTGCCACCACAGAGGACACATCATTGGAGGTCACTTTTGTCATTTCTAACAACGCTGAATGCCCTCTCCGTTGGAAGGATCCCATAGATGTGCCCTATTTCCGACCCTATACTGATCCCTATATTGATTTGAGTGGTCCACATGTTACCAGGGGAGGTTGCCAGGTATGGCTAATCCAGAGGCTTTTTTTCTATCACCTTTGATGTTTTTCCACGTTTGATGTTTGTGTAGAGTAGTTGAAGTGACTCAGAAGCAATATTGCAGATTATACATTAAAAAAATGTGCATAAACTGCCATAACCTTATCCTTAAATTAGTTTAATGCAAAATCACAGAAGTGCACTTAATATCAACGGTAAGGACTCCATCCAAGAGTTGATGGATAATGTCAAGTCTTCTTACCAGCTGAGTTAGAGGGCGTATGCCCTACATACAAAGCTAATGTATTTGAATGCAGGATTGTTGGATGTTTTAAGATGTCGCCTTTCAAAAATGTATTCACTTTAATCCTAATTTGAATGGTTCAGGTCATTTACTGGCTAAACTGAATTGTAAGTACAGTAGGGAAAATGTAAACATGAATGTATGGTGCAAGGAAAGACGCAAGTGTTGATTTGCTTTTATTCAATTAGTTAAAGAATTCTGTTTCTAGTCATTGTATTATGCAACACACAGCTGTATTTTAAGATTTTCTGTCCTTTTTTTACATTTAAGTTTTCTTACTCCAACAAGGACAAGTTTTAGCTATGAATGGGTATTGCTGGATTGCATTGTTGTGACAAATGAAAACTAAAACAAATAAAGGAGAAATACACATTTGGCCTGGATTCAATCTGTAGATTGTGGATTCAATCCCCTTTAAATTTCAATCGCGCTACAACGCTGATATTCGGCGCTGCAGATTGAATGTCCATTCCAGGTGCTGATAATGGTAACCAACATGAAGCACCCAACCACAGACTTTTACATATACAGTTCATTCAGCATTTGAAAGGATTTCTATTGGTCAACAGCTTATCTTGGAATGTGAAAAGACACATATCTAACCTGCTCCGAACAAATAATTTACGAATTGTGGCAGCACGATATTTTGCAATTGGTGTGAACGACATCATAAACAAGACATACTATTAAAAAAATTCTGATGAATTATTGGGACGAATATAACAGATTAAATTGTGTTATCATTGAAGTTGGAATACTGTACTGTGTTATTGTAAAGTGGTTAAAATATTAAACATCTTCTAGCTATAGCTAATAGCACCCCAGTGGACTCTGTCCTAGTGAATAATATACTGTACAGTTGTGGCCAAAAGTTTTGAGAATGACACAAATATACATTTTCTTGTTGATCTGATACAGGCCCAAGGACAGGGATTGGACTAGATAAGTAACTGAGTCATCTTATCTAATTGTGTGTTTTTAATCAGTGAATCAACCATGTGTTTTAGATTAGTGCAAATGGTGATGCCTCTGCACTTTGGTCTCGCAAAAACTCAGGAGAGATCAGTCAACCAGTAAAATAAAGCTGGATGTATTGGTAATGGTCCTATCATAGATTGACCGTGTGGTCAAAATAATTCTCTTGCCTCTGCTGTGAGAATCCCATTGAGGACAAAGGAGAAAGCATTTGATACACAATAGCAAGGTACATTACATAAACAAAAGTATGTGGACACCTGCTCGTTGAACATCTCATTCCAAAACCATGGGCATTAATATGGAGTTGGTCCTCCCTTTACTGCTATATCATCCTCCACTCTTCTGGGAATTGATATTGGAACATTGCTGCGTGGACTTGCTTCCATTCAGCCACAAGAGCATTAGTGAGGTCGGGCACTGATGTTGGGCGATTAGGCCTGGCTCACAGTCGGCGTTCCAATTCATCCCAAAGGTGTTCGATGGGGTTGAGGCCAGGACTATGTGCAGGCCAGTCAAGTTCTTCCACACTGATCTCGTCAAACCATTTCTGAATGGACCTCGCTTTGTGCACAGGGGCATTGTCATGCTGAAACAGGAAAGGGCGTTCCCCAAACTGTTGCCACAAAGTTGGAACCACAGAATCATCTAGAATGTCATTGTATGCTGTAGCGTTAAGATTCCCTTCACTGGAACTAATGGGCCTAGCACGAACCATGAAAAATATCCCCAGACCATTATTCCTCCTCCACCAAACTTTACAGTTGGCACTATGCATTGGGGCAGGTAGCATTCTCCTGGCATCCGCCAAACCCAGATTTGTACATCGGATAGCCAGATGGTGAAGCGTAATTCATCACTCCAGCGATCGCGTTTCCACTGCTCCAGAATCCAATGGTGGCGAGCTTTACACCACTCCAGCCGGCGCTTGGCATTGCGCATGGTGATCTTACTGTAGGTGTGCGGCTGCTCGGCCATGGAAACCCATTTCATGAAGCTCCCGACGAACAGTTCTTGTGCTGACGTTGCTTCCTAGCTTCCAGAGGCAGTTTGGAACTTGGTTGTAAATGTTGCATCCAATTTTTACACGCTACGCGCTTCAGCACTCAGTGGTCCCGTTTTGTTAGCTTGTGTGGCCTACCACTTCACGGCTGAGTGGTTGTTGCTACTAGATGTTGCCACTTCACAATAACAGCACTTACAATTGACCGGGGCAGCTCTAGCAGGGCAGACATATGACGAACTGACTTATTGGAAAAGTGGCATCCTATGACGATGCCACGTTAAAAGTCACTGAGCTCTTCAGTAAGGCCATTCTACTACAAATGTCTGTCTATGGAGATTGCATGGCTGTGTGCTCGATTTTATACATCTGTCAGCAACGGGTGTGACTAAAATTGCTGAATCCACTCATTTGAAAGGGTGACCACATACTGTTGTATACATAGTGTAGCTAAAGAGCATTCCATGAGGAAAATACATTTGGATAATACAAAGACAGTTAAAGCAACATTTGGCTGTGGAGAAGGGACTCTCCTCTCTAGAAAAACACAGTTGTACTTTATACAGTGGAGGGTAGATAGCCAATTATCAGTTATTTTCACATTCAATCTTTTTCAGATCTGATCTGACTAATTAAAATATTTAAAACAAAATAAAAAAAGATCAGAATTGTGTCCCGTGTGGCTCAGTTGGCAGAGCATGGTAGAGCATGGTAGAGCATGGCAGAGCATGGCAGAGCATGGTAGAGCATGGTAGAGCATGGCAGAGCATGGCAGAGCATGGCAGAGCATGACAGAGCATGGTAGAGCATGGCAGAGCATGGTAGAGCATGGTAGAGCGTGGCAGAGCGTGGCAGAGCATGGCAGAGCATGGCAGAGCATGGTAGAGCATGGCAGAGCATGGTAGAGTATGGTAGAGCATGGTAGAGCATGGTAGAGCATGGCAGAGCATGGTAGAGCATGGCAGAGCATGGTAGAGCATGGCAGAGCATGGCACTTGCAAAGCCAGGGTTGTGGGTTGGTATCACATGGGGGAATCACACGAGTCCATCTGACCTTTGTGTAAACACACACGAGTAATGGATGATCATTGAATACACACCCAGTACGCCACACCTTGGGAGTTCTTGTTAGTGTGACTGATGCATTTTTTGAGACAGTGAGAACTGGTTTCTATTCAGCATGCCCTGACAGGAGCTTCATCAGGCAGACAAAGACATCTGGTGCGAGATCATCTGAACTCTGATGACTGTTTAGTGCTTAGAGTTAATGATCTCACGTTGCACACACAAATCCAGGGGATTGGCACGCCCTCTTTGTGTACACTGTACATGTCTGGATTTCAATAATCTCAATGCTTCAGCATTTTGCCTTTGAAATAACTATTTAAGCCATATGATGTCTAACATTTAAAAAAGCATGCAGGACAAGACCTGGGTCTGGATAAATCAGCTACATTCACACAAGCAGCCCAATTCTGATTGTTAAAAAAAGCATGCAGGACAAGACCTGGGTCTGGGTGAACCGGCTACGTTCACACAGGCAGCCCAATTCTGATATTTGTTCCACTAATTGGTCTTTTGACCAATCACATCAGTTATTTTCACATTCAATCTTTTTCAGATCTGATCTGATTGATCAAAATACCAAAGATGTGAAATAAATATCAGAATTGAGCTGTGTCCTGTGTGGCGCAGTTGGCAGAGCGTGGCAGAGCATGGCACTTGCAATGCCAGGGTTGTGGGTTGGATTCCCATGGGGGACCAGCACAAATGAAAAGGTATGTACTCACTACTGTAAGTTGCTCTCAATAAAAGTGTCTGCTGAATGTGAAAAAAATATTAGAATTGAGCTGCCTGTGTAAATGTAGCCTCTGATTGGTCAAAAGACCAAAGATGAGAATTAAAGATCAGAAATTAGTTGTCTGTGTAAACACAGCCTCTAAAAAGTATAGCATGACTGGTTAAAAAAGGCGCTGAAGAAGAAGGCAGATGTTTTTCGTGTCCCCAACCGATTGTGTTTGTTTATTTGCGTTGTTTATAACTTATTATTTTACTTATTTTGTACATAATGTTGTCGCTACCGTCTCTTATGACCGAAACAACTTCTGGACATCAGGACTGCGATTACTCACCACGGACTGGCAGAATCCTTTTTTTACTTTAACGAGTCGGACGAGCCCGACGCGAACGATATACTGCTTTCTCGGGAACAGGCCCAGATCCCCGTAATTTGCATGAAGAGGAGGCGGAGAAAAAGGGACCAGAGGGCGGTCTGCCTTCTGAGAATTTGTAGGCGATTGAATAAACTTCCTTCCATTCTGCTAACAAACGTGCAATCTTTGGAGAATAAAATCGATGACCTACTCGCAAGATTAAACTACCAACGGGATATTCAAAACTGTAATATCTTATGCTTTAAGGAGTCGTGGCTGAACGACGACACAATCAACATACAGCTGGCTGGTTATCCTGTTGAGGACAGAGGGCGCTGTTTTCACTTTGGGGGAAAATCGTGCCCAATTTAAATGGCCTCGTACTCAATTCTTGCTCGTACAATATGCATATTATTATTACCATTGGATAGAAAACACTCTCTAGTTTCTAAAACCGTTTGAATTATATATGTGAGTAAAACAGAACTCCTTTTGCAGCAAACTTCCTGATAGGAAGTGGAATGTCTGAAATCGATGCACTGTTCTAGGGCCTGCCTATTAATGTCCCTTGATATTTATTAGAATACATGCACTTCATACGTCTTCCACTAGATGTCGACAAGCAGTGAGAGAAGAAATGGAGTGAATAACTTGATCTGGGGTCGAATAATAGCTCTCGGCATGACGTGTCACCAGTTTCCTGTTTTCTGGAGAGCGCGTGAAGGGACCTGGTATTGCCTTCTGTAAAGCTGTCGTTATGGACGACTAATATCTCCGGCTTTGATTTTATTTGATACATGTGACAATATCATCGTAAAGTATGTTTTTTCAATATAGTTTTATTAGATTATTGAAATTTATTCGGGACGTTAGGCGTGTTGCGTTGTGTGCCTTTGTTCAGGAAGGAGAGCTTAGCGCCACTTTGCTAGCTTTCCGTGCTAATTGACTGGAGGACATTCTAAATCCAAACAACGATTGTTCCCGACAAAGGACCCCTTGTACAACATTCTGATGAAAGATCATCAAAAGTAGGACCCATTTTATGATGCTATTTCATATATCTGTCGAACATGTGAAATAGTCGTTTGCGCCCAGAGTTTGGGCACTCTCTCGCTATACCTAAGCTGGATGTCGTAATTAAGTTATTTTTAGAATTCTAACACGGCGATTGCATTAAGAACTAGTGTATCTATCATTTCCTATACAACATGTATTTTCTAGTAACGTTTATGAATAGTTATTTGGTCAGAATAGTTGGAGTGTCATAAAAATATCCGGACGTTGTGGGAAAAAGATGCTACGTTAGCACAATGTATAACCACTGATTTCAGCTCTAAATATGCACATTTTCGAACAAAACATAAGTGTATGTATAACCTGATGTTATAGGACTGTCATCTGATGAAGGTTTATGAAGGTTAGTGAAAATTAATATCTTTTGCTGGTTTATTCCCTATCGCTAACGTGCCTATTGCTATCGCTAACGTGCCTTGATGAATGAATGCGGTAGTGTGGTAGGCTATTGTAGTAAGCTAATATAATGCTATATTGTGTTTTCGCTGTAAAACACTTAAAAAATCGGTTTGTCTTTAATTTGCTGTACACCATCGATTCTTCAGAAATGTTTTATGATGAGTATTTAGGTATTTGACGTTGGTGTCTGTAATTACTCTGGCTGCTTCGGTTCTATTTCTGACGGTAGCTGTGATGGTAGCTGCAATGTAAAACTGATTTATACCTCAAATATGCACATTTTTCGAACAAAACATAGATTTATTGTATAACATGTTATAAGACTGTCATCTGATGAAGTTGTTTCTTGGTTAGTTTGGTTGGTTCTTGGTTAGTTAGGTTGGCTTTGTGCATGCTACCTGTGCTGTGAAAAATGTCTGTCCTTTTTTGTATTTGGTGGTGAGCTAACATAAATATATGTGGTGTTTTCGCTGTAAAACATTTTAAAAATCGGACATGTTGACTGGATTCACAAGATGTGTATCTTTCATTTGCTGTATTGGACTTGTTAATGTGTGAAAGTTAAATATTTCAAAAAAATATCTTTTGAATTTCGCGCTCTGCCTTTTCAGTGGAATGTGGGAGGAGTTCCGCTAGCGGAACGCCAGAGCCAGACAGGTTAAACGCTGTACCGACAGGGTAGAACAGAGGCGTCTGGTAAGACAAGGGGCGGCGGACTATATATTTTTGTAAGTAACAGCTGATGCATGATATCTAAGGAAGTCTCCAGCTATTGCTCCCCTGAGATAGTGTGGTCTACAGCTTATCATGAGATACTCTATCTACCTAGAGAGTTTTCATCTGTATTTTTCGTAGCTGTTTACATAGACTGAGGCTGGCACTAAGACAGCATTGAATGAGCTGTATTCCGCCATAAGCAAACAAGAACACTCATCCAGAGGCGGCGCTCTTAGTAGCCGGGGACTTTAATGCAGGGAAACTTAAATCCGTTTTACCAAATTTCTATCAGCATGTTAAATGTGCAACCAGAGGAAAAAGAACTCTGGACCACCTTTACTCCACACATAGAGACAGTATACAGAGCTCTCCTTCGCCCTCCTTTTGGCAAATCTGACCACAATTCTATCCTTCTGATTCATGCTTACAAGCAAAAATTAAATCAGGAAGCACCAATGACTAAATCAATAAAAAAGTGGTCAGATGAAGCAGATGCTAAGCAACAGGACTGTTTTGCTAGCACAGACTGGAATATGTTCCGGGATTCCTCCGATGGCATTGAGGAGTACACCACATCAGTCATTGGCTTCATCAATAAGTGCATCTATGACGTCATCCCCACAGTGACCGTACGTACATACCCCAACCAGAAGCCGCCAGAAGCATCAATACAGGACTAAGATCGAATCGTACTACACCGGCTCTGGCGCTCGTCAGATGTGGCAGGGCTTGCAAACCATTACAGACCGCAATGGGAAGCACACCCGAGAGCTACCCAGTGACACGAGCCTACCAGACGAGCTAAACTACTTCCATGCTCGCTTTGAGGCAAATAACACTGAAACATGCATGATAGCACCAGCTGTTACGGATGACTGTGTGATCACGCTCTCCACAGCCGATGTGAGTAAGACCTTTAAACAGGTCGACATTCACAAGGCCGCAGGGCCAGACGGATTACCAGGAGGTGTACTGCGAGCATGCCCTGACCAACTGGCAAGTGTCTTCACTGACATTTTCAACCTCTCCCTGTCCGAGTCTGTAATACCAACATGTTTTAAGCATAACACCATAGTGCTTGTGTTCAAGAACACTATGGTAACCTGCCTAAATGATTACCGACCCGTAGCACTCACGTCTGTAGCTATGAAGTGCTATGAAAGGCTGGTCATGGCTCACATCAACACCATCATCCCAGAAACCCTAGACCCACTCCAATTTGCATACCGCCCTAACAGATCCACAGATGATGCAATCTCAGTTAAAACTAATTAGGGCTAGGGGTCCAGCTAGTGGGACAGCTTCCGGTGAAACTGGAGGGCACGCAATTCAAATAAATAATTATAAATAATATGGATTTTAAACATTTATGTACATATAAGTGTCTTTTTTAAATTCTTGTTAATCTAACTGTACTGTCCGATTTACAGTAGCTATTACAGCGAAAACATGCCATGCGATTGTATGTGGACGGCGCCCCACATCAAAATATTTTTCCACCGGCACAGGTTTCATACATTCACAAATAACAATTAAATATTCACTTACTTTTTGAAAATCTTCCTCTGATTTGTCATCCAAAGGGTCCCAGGTATAACATGTAGTGTCATTTTGTTAGATAAAATCCTTCTTTATATCCCAAAAAGTCTGTTTAGCTGGAGCCATCGATTTGAGTAATCCACTCGTTCAACGTGCAGAGAAAGGAATCCGAAAATCTACCCCTAAACTTTGTTAAACAAGTCAAAATACGTTTCTATTAACTCCTCTGATACTCTAAAATGCAATCAAACTATAATATTTCATACGGAAAGAAGTATGTTCAATAGGAAACCGATTTTGGCAGGTGCGTAATTTCTTCAGGGCGCGCACAAACACAAATTTCCAAGACTGTGTCCTTCTGCTAAAACTGATATTTGTTATTCGTTTTTGAAGTCACAAGCCTGAAACCTTGAACATAGACTGCTGACACCCTGTGGAAGCCATAGGAATTGCATCCAGGGAGCTATTTACTTATACTTTGCCTTTCTAAAAGGATGGTCTCTCTCCCCAAATAAATCTGGTTAGTTTTTCTTTGCATTTTCTCCTACCATATCTATTGTGTTATATTCTCCTACATTATTTGAACATTTCTACAAACCTCAAAGTGTTTTCTTTCCAATGGTACCAATTATATGCATATCCTGACTTCAGGGCCTGAGCTACAGGCAGTTTACTTTGGGCACGTCATTCAGACAGGAAGTGGAGAAAAAAGGGGCCTAGCCCTATGTTCCTAGGCCATCATTGTAAATACGAATTTGTTCTTAACTGACTTGCCTAGTTAAATAAAGGTTAAATAATAAAAAATAAAAAATCATTCTCTCTACTATTATTCAGACATTTCACTTTTATTCAAATAAAGTGGTGATCCTAACTGACCTAAGACAGGGAATTTTTATTAGGATTACATGTCAGGAGTTGTGTAAAACTGAGTTTAAATGTATTTGGCTAAGGTATATGTAAACTTTCAACTTCAATTGTATGTAATATATTCCCCCTCAGGAGACTGAAAATATTTGGTATGGGTCCTCAGATCCTCAAAAGGTTCTACAGCTGCACCATCGAGAGCATCCTGACTGGTTGCATCACTGCCTGGTATGGCAACTGCTCGGCCTCCGACCGCAAGGGACTACAGAGGGTAGTGCAAACGGCCCAGTACATCACTGGGGCCAAGCATCCTGCCATCCAGGACCTCTACACCAGGCGGTGTCAGAGGAAGGCCCTAAAAATTGTCAAAGACTCCAGCCACCCTAGTCATAGACTGTTCTCTCTGCTATCGCACAGCAAGCAGTACTGGAGTGCCAAGTCTAGGTCCAAGAGGCTTCTAAACAGCTTCTACCCCCAAGTCATAAGACTCCTGAACACCTAATCAAATGGCAACCCAGACTACTTGCATTGCCCCCCCCGTTACACCGCTGCTACTCTGTTGTTATCATCTATGCATAGTCACTTTAATAACTCTACCTATATGTACATATTACCTCAACTAACCGGTGCCCCCGCACATTAACTCTGTTCTGGTACCCCCCTGTATATAGTCTCGCTATTGTTATTTTACTGCTGCTCTTTAATTACTTGTTACTTTTATTTCTTATTCTTATCCGTATTTTTAAAACTGCATTGTTGTTTAGGGGCTCGTAAGTAAGCATTTCACTGTAAGGTCTACACCGGCACATTTGACTAACAAAATTTGATTTGATTTGAAGTAGAATTCTTCCACCTTTTTAAATGTGACTCTGAACAATAACCACTAGAGGTCAGTATTAATTGGGAAATAGTGCTGTTTGTCTCACTGATGCTGAGGCTGTGATACCTCTGATCTGTTATGTTTTGTATTGCTCCTCACAATATATTTAGTGACCAGTAGTGCGTATATAAGATGTCACAGATATTACCAAAAGGTGCAGTAAAAATAATGCCCCTCTCCCCACCGATGTGATTACTACCTCTGAGCGTTTAGAGCTTGAGGTAGTCACCTCATACAAGTACTTGGGAGCATGGCTAGACGTACACTGTCCTTCTGTCAGCACATATCAAAGCTGCAGGCTAAGGTTAAATCTAGACCTGGTTTCCTCTATCGTAATTGCTCTTCTTTCACCCCAGCTGCCAAACTAACCCTGATTCAGATGACCATGCTAAATTATTTATAGATCGGCGGTAAGGGTGCTCTCGAGCAGCTAGATGTTCTTTCCCATTCGGCATCAGATCACTGCACTCTATACTCCTCTGTAAACTGGTTATCTATGTATACTGTACCCGTCACAAGACCCACTGGTTGATGCTTATTTATAAAACCCTCTTAGGCCTCACTCTATCTGAGATACCTACTGCAGCCCTCTTCCTCCACATACAACACCCGTTCTGCCAGTCACATTCTGTTAAAGGTCCCCAAAGCACACATATCCCTGGGTCGCTCCTTTTTTCAGTTCGTTGCATCTAGCGACTGGAACGAGCTGCGAAAAACACTCAAACTGGACAGTTATATCTCCATCTCTTCATTCAATTTAGGGCTCCCGAGTGGCACAGCGGTCTAAGGCACTGCATCTTAGTGCTGGAGGCGTCACTACAGACCCTGGTTTGATTCCAGGCTGAATCACAACTGGCTGTGATTTGGAGTCCCATTGGGCGGAACACAATTGGCCCATCGTTGTCCTGGTTTGGCCAGGGTAGGCTGTCATTGTAAATGAGAATTTGTTCTTAACTGACTTGCCTCGTTAAATAAATCAAATTAAAATACTAAATCATGGACACTCTTACTGACAGTTGTGGCTGCTTTGTGTGATATATTGTTGTCTCTACCTTATTGCGTTTGTGCTATTGTCTGTGCCCAATAATGTTTGTACCATGTTTTGTGCTGCTACCATGTTGTGCTGCTGCCATGTTGTGTTGCTACCATGTTGTCATGTGGTGTTTTTACCATGCTGTGGTGTCATGTGTTGCTGTCATGCTGTGCTGTTGTCCTAGGTCTCTCTTTATGTGGTGTTGTGGTGTCTCTCTTGTCGTGATGTGTGTTTTCTCCTATATTTTTATTCTTAATCCCAGGCCCCGTCCCCACAGGAGGCCTTTTGCCTCTTGGTAGGCCGTCATTGTAAATAAGAATGTGTTCTTAACTGACTTGCCTAGTTAAATAAAGGTTAAATAAAAAAGGTATTCTAGATGGGATTGACAGAACGAGCCACACGATGGCAGCGAAAATCTCTCAGAAGCATTTATTTAGTTTCTTCCTTCAAAGGGTTTATCAGTTGGGTTGTGATGCTCTTTTACTGTCTAGACATAATGTCTAGACTTGAATTCCACATAAAAATATATTATTGAAAAGTAATTCATTCTGGAACCAAACAGAATAATGGATTATTTGATGTAACATACTTGTGTAAATCATATGCAATGGATATCACATAATGCTTTCATGTCATGTCTGTAAACTCCCCAGATGAGACACTTAAACTGGGAAATAAATTCACTTCCTTTTGTGTCCCTTTGATATTTTAAACAGTAATCGTGCTCCAAATATGTAACGTTTTAAATCCTGTTATATTAAATGAAGTGCCCTTTAATATAGATCACATGGAAAATGCTATAAATCTGCTTTTTAATATGAATACAAATTTGCTGAAGTACCAAAATTCTGCATTTTGATAATACACTTAACCTTAACATTTCTCCAAGTTTTCACCATCATTGTAAAGCCCTAGTTATTTTGTTTTAATATGGTTAAAGTATTCATTTTTAAAAATATTTTTTTCAAAAGAAACATTGAACATCTAATAGTCAAATCATAGTGTAAAAGCAGGTGAGCTGGTTCTACTCTTTTTGGACATTTTCTGGTGGAAAACTGAGTGGGTCGAGCATACAGTACCACGACAACCCTGTTACCCATAGATAGCCAGGCTAGAAATGTTTTAACAATTTGAATTGTTTAGTGAATTACCACTTCCTGTTGCACAAAACAAGCTCCACAAGAGAATGTCTGGCTTATTTAAGATGAAATCCCTGTTACGTTTAACCCTGTTACGATCAATCCTGTTATGATCAACCCTGTTACGATCAACCCTGTGACTTTATTTGGCATTTAATAGAGACTTACTATAGATTTTTTTTAAATTTAACCTCTTGAGATGGGAAAACATGTTTTTATTAAGTTGAACATCTGCTCTTTGTGACAGAATATTAAAATGAGGTGAATCAAAAGTTTTTACACTACTCAAAATGTACCTAATTGGTGGAACTACCCAGAACAATCAAAATAATCCCAGGTGGGTAAATCCCTAGACTTCAATTTGACATAATCTATATGAAGAGACAAAGTGGAATTTCATCTAGAGAGGAAGTTGAAGAGGTCTCATAAAGTTTGCTAGTTATGATTATAAGTGACCCCATAATAAAACATTGATTTGGCACAATGCCTGGGTTTCCTTTCACTTGTGAAGTTGAAATTTCCACCAGATTGAACATATCTAACATCTATAAATGAGTAGTATCAACTCACAGCTGCTGTGTATTAAATGAGCTCAAAAGGTGATAGATACTGTAGGTGATAACATGACAGTCACGTCTAATCTGCACTGTAGCCATTTCTTTGTGTTGAATAGTGACATAAAAACAGATTGATTTTATATTTGGACAAATAACTAACAGTGAACAAAATCTGATATAGGCCTTTACCCCAACCTCCTCCAGGCCAGCCTCCCACCCATGTCTGTAACCTCTTCTCAGGGACTTAGGCAGACTCAGAGGCATGGTGCACTTTGAGTGTCTTCAAAGGGACTGGTTCTGGTTCTACAGAGGCCTATTCAGAAACGTTCTTTCACTGGGGACAACCCCCTGAGGTGAAGATGCATATGTTTAGCTGAGAGAGTTAGATCAGATTTACGGGATCCTTCCAGCAGTTCATGTGCAGAGAATTAGTCAGCTAACTGTTTTAATCTGTAGATGGACTCACATTTAAACCAACATGCAAATCACACCTGTTCTCCACTTCTTTTCTCGTGCCTCGTTTACATATGAGCAGCTTTCGATTTGGCTCTTTGAAAATGTCAGCTCCGATAAGAATCAACGGGCCGACCCACATATGTTAACTTTTATATTTTTTACTGAAGTGTTTTAGTATTGTCTTTAGGATGCAACTAAAACTATTGCCAATGGGCATGATGCTCCTGTGACCCAATAACCCAATGAAATGTGACCTAATTTCTTAGACCCCCATTTTAGGGATTCATGTTTTTCTCTTGTTAAAGCCTTTTTCTTATCATGGAAGACTTCAGTTACAGTTTTTCTCAATCATTCATACATTTTTTGGAAAGATGTCGATTTTCAAAACAGTGCACAAAAAACACTGAACTCTGTGGCCTTCTGCAAAAGAGTAAATGCATTTTCAAAATGTAGTTGCCTTCTAAAAACAATGCACTTATCAAAACTATACAATACTGTCAAAATTGCACATATAAATTGAATTTTATCAAAAAACATGACTGTCTGCAAAAAGCTGAACATAATCCAAACATAATCCAAAACACAACCAAAACAAACTGCAAATGCATCCAACAAGTTTGTAGAGTCACAATCTTGATGTAGTCATTGTGTGCAAGGAATATGGGACCAAATACTAAGGTTTGGACTACTTTAATACACCATAAGTGAATTTGTCCAAATATTTATGATTTCTTCAAATGGGGGACTAGATACATAAAGAGCTTTCATTTCTAAACTGTAAAACAAATATGTATGAAAATCCCCACAAATTAAAGGTGACATTCTGTACTGTCACCTAATATGAAACAGTGATCTCAAATCCAAAATGCTGGAGTATAAATACATAAATGTATATGGTGTGGACTGATGATAGGTTCCTTTATAATGCTCCCCAGTCAACACCTACTTACCCTTATTAAAGTATATTTCTGGACTAAAGGAGAGAGACCGGCCCTTAAAAACAACTGGCCAGTGTTTCCAGATGTCTATAAAGCCATTGTAATGATGACCTAATTACAATATGAGTGAAATAGTGTTCCTTCCAAAAAAGGGTAATTGACCTTTCACTAAGCCTCGCCCCCATTGGTTAGTTTTGCAACCTCAGACAACATTTTCCCAGGAAGCCCATTTCGAAATTCAACCACTGGTGAAATCTCCCCCCAATGATCTCAAACAGTGTTTCTAATACACATTGAAATTAAACACAGACTACCCCTTGCTAATCAGGAAACTTTTGGGTATGTTTTGGTGGACTGTCATTACAATCGCTTCATGGGAGCCTGGAAAAATGATGTTTGTAGCGTGGCTAGCCACTGAATGGCTCTGAATTCACTGTCAGCATGCTGTCAAAGCTATAACCACTTTTGGAGCTAAAGAGCGCTCTCATATCCAGCCTGGTCTCATAGACTATACGTAACATAGTAAATGTAAATCTGCAACACTCAAATTAGTATATGTTACATTTGGTATGCTTACATAAAACAGATGGTTACTCAAGGCAAAAATGAAAGTAGGGTGGTTGAGTGGGCGTATAACGCGAATGTCTAGCAACCCAAAGGATATGAGTTAATATCTCATCAAGGTCAACATAAGCGTTTTAGCTACTTTGCAACTACTGTACTCAGCATGTTGGGTAACTCTTCCCCAAACCTTAACCCTTTAATCTAACTCCTGAACTCAAAACTAACCTTAACCCCTAGCCTAGCTAAAATTAGCCACCTAGCTAGAATTTGTAACATATTGTACGTTTAGCAAATTTGTAACATATAATACAAATTGAATTCGTAGCATATCATACTTAGTCCTTAGTTTCCAAGATGGCGTAGCAGTCAGGCGTCTTTTGTCTTTGTCTTGTCATGTCCCGTGTATATATCTTTTTATATATTTTTTCTTCGCATATATTTTTTATATTTTTCTTAACCCCAACTTCAACATACTCTCCTGCAACCCGCCTCACCCAATGTGGTATGGATCTTCTATTTTCTTTATTTCAGAGCCGGAACCCCCAACAGAAGCTAGCCAGCTAACTAGCTACTAGCTAGTAGTCAGCTAGCCACTGCTAGCGGTCATCAGCTAACCTTTAGCCCGGACAACTCCTGCCAGTCTGCACAACGCAATTCAACCTAGAGCGTATCGGACTTCTTACTCTCCATATTCCCGGATTCCTACCGCAAGCTCTGAACCTCTTCACCTGGTTCATCGCAGCTAACTAGCTGCTATCTGATTGGTTTCTCCTGGCTAACGTGTCTGTCCCGAAGCAAGCACCAATTAGCCTGGAGCTAGCCTATGCTAGGCCCATCTCCCGGCTAGCTGAAAAGGTGCATCAGCCACTCCTTGGGCTACAATACCTATTTTGCCAATTGGCCTGGACCCCTTTTATTGCTAATACGGAGCCCCGCCGATCCATCACGACTGGACTACCGACGTAATCCGCCCGAGGGTTCTTTTCAACAGGCTCCCCCGACGCGATGTCCCCTGAATGCCCATCTGCTAGCCTGCTAGCCGTGGCCCACTAGCTGTCTAGAGCACACCGGACTGTTAGCTGAAGAAGTCCATCAGCCAATTTTTTTGGGCTACTATACCTATTTTGCCAATTGGCCTGGACCCTTTTACTACACGGAGCCCTGCTGATCCATCACAACTGATCTGCCGACGTAACCGCACTATGGGGCTACAACTGACTTCTTCCGTCGCGACATCCCTCTAAGGTCCTTCTGCTAGCCTGCTAGCCCCGGCCCGCTAGCTGTCTGAATCGCCATGTCTACAGCTCGCGCAGCTCCTCATTGGACCCAATCGGCTATGCATGCCTCTCCCTAATGTCAATATGCCTTGTCCATTTCTGTTTTGGTTAGTTATTATTGCCTTATATCACTGTAGAGCCTCTAGCCCTGCTCAATACGCCTTAGCTAACCCTTTACTTCCACCTCCCACACATGCGGTGACCTCACCTGGTTTAAATGATGTTTCTAGAGACAATATCTCTCTCATCGTCACTCAATGCATATGTGTACCTCATCTGTATTCACATCTTACCATACATTTGTCTGTACATTATGCCTTGAATCTATTCTACCGTGCCCAGAAACCTGCTCCTTTTACTCTCTGTTCCGAACACACTGGACGACCAGTTCTTATAGCCTTTAGCCGTACCCTTATCCTACTCCTCCTCTGTTCCTCTGGTGATGTAGAGGCCCTGCAGTGCTTAGATCCACTACCAAACTCCACAGGCACTCTCATTTGTTGACTTCTGTAACCGTAAAAGCCTTGGTTTCATGCATGTTAACATTCGAAGCCTCCTCCCTAAGTTTGTTTTATTCACTGCTTTAGCACACTCTGCCAACCCGGATGTCCTAGCCGTGTCTGAATCCTGGCTTAGGAAGACCACCAAAAACCCTGAAATTTCCATCCCTAACTATAAAATTTTCTGACAAGATAGAACTGCCAAAGGGGGCGGAGTAGCAATCTACTGCATAGAAAGCCTGCAGAGGTCTGTCTTACTATCCAGGTCTGTGCCCAAACAATTTGAGCTTCTACTTTTAAAAATCCACCTTTCCTGAAACAAGTCTCTCACCGTTGCCGCTTGCTATAGACCACCTTCTGCCCCCAGCTGTGCCCTGGACACCATATGTGAATTGATTGCCCCCCATCTATCTTCAGAGCTCGTGCTGTTAGGTGACCTAAACTGGGACATGCTTAACACCCCGGTCTTCCTACAATCTAAGCCTGATGCCCTCAATCTCACACAAATTATCAATGATCCTACAAGGTACAACCCCAAATCTGTAAACACGGGCAACCTCATAGATATCATCCTAACCAACCTGCCCTATAAATACACTTCTGCTGTCTTCAACCAGGATCTCAGCAATCACTGCCTCATTGCCTGAGTCCATAATTGGTCTGCGGTCAAACGACCACCCCTCATCACTGTCAAACGCTCCCTAAAACACTTCAGCGAGCAAGCCTTTCTAATTGACCTGGCCCGGGTATCCTGGAAGGATATTGACCTTATTCCGATAGTAGAGGATGCCTGGTTATTCTTTAAAAGTGCCTTCCTCACCATCTTAAATAATCATGCCACATTCAAAAAATGTAGAACCAGGAACAGATATAGCTCTTGGTTCACTCCAGACCTGACTGCCTTTGACCAGCACAAAAACATCCTGTGGCGTACAACATTAGCATCGAATAGCCCCCGCGATATGCAACTTTCCAGGTAGGAACCAGACAGGCAGTTAGGAAAGCAAAGGCTAGCTTTTTCAAACAGAAATATGCATCCTGTAGCACAAACTCCAAAAAGTTCTGGGACACTTAAAAAGTCCATGGAGAGTAAGAGCACCTCCTCCCAGCTGCCCACTGCGGCTGAGGCTAGACCCCTACCCCGTTCAACAGCCCTGCACCCCCCACAGCAACTTCCCAAAGCCTCCCCCATTTCTCTTTCACCCAAATCCAGATAACTGATGTTCTGAAGAGCTGCAAAATCTGGACTACTACAAATCAGCCGGGCTAGAAAATCTGGACTCTCTCTTTCTAAAATTATCCGCCGAAATTGTTGCAACCCCTATTACTAGTCTGTTCAACCTCTCTTTTGTATTGTCTGAGAACCCCAAAGATTGGAAAGCTGCCACGGTCATCCCCCTCTTCAAAGGGGGAGACACTCTATACCCAAACTACTACAGACCTATATCTATTCTACTCTGCCTTTCTAAGTTCTTTGAATGCCAAGTTAACAAACAGATCACCGACCATTTCGAATCCCACCGTACCTTCTCCGCTATGCAATCTGGTTTCCGAGCTGGTCATGGGTGCACCTCAGCCACGCTCAAGGTCTTAAACGATATCATAACCGCCATCGATAAGAGACAATACTGTGCAGCTATATTCATCGACCTGGCCAAGGCTTTCGACTCTGTCAATCACCGCATTCTTATTGGCAGACTCAACAGCATTGGTTTCTCAAATGATTGCCTCGCCTGGTTCCCCAACTACTTCTCTGATAGAGTTCAGTGTGTCAAATTGGAGGGCCTGTTGTCCGGACCTCTGGCAGTCTCTATGGGGGTGCCACAGGATTCAATTCTCGGGCCGACTCTCTTCTTTGTATACATCAATGATGTCGCTCTTGCTGCTGGTGATTCTCTGATCCACCTTTATGCAGAAGACACAATTCTGTATACTTTGGACACTGTCTTAACTAACCTCCAGACGAGCTTCAATGCCATACAACTCTCCTTCCATGGCCTCCAACTGCTCTTAAATGCAAGTAAAACTAAATGCAAGCTCTTCAACCGATCGCTGCCCGCACCTGCCCGCCCGTCCAGCATCACTACTCTGGATGGTTCTGACTTAGAATATGTGGACAACTACAAATACCTAGGTGTCTGGTTAGACTGTAAACTCTCCTCCCAGACTCACATTAAGCATCTCCAATCCAAAATTAAATCTAGAATCGGCTTCCTATTTCGCAACAAAGTATCCTTCACTCATGCTGCCAAACATACCCTCGTAAAACTGACTATCCTACCGATCCTCGACTTCGGCGATGTCATTTACAAAATAGCCTCCAACACCCTACTCAGCAAATTGGATGCAGTCTATCACAGTGCCATCTGTTTTGTCACCAAAGCCCCATATACTACCCACCACTGCGACCTGTATGCTCTCGTTGGCTGGCCCTCGCTTCATATTTGTCGCCAAACCCACTGGCTCCAGATCATCTAAGTCTTTGCTAGGTAAAGCCCCGCCTTATCTCAGCTCACTGGTCACCATAGCAGCACCCACCCCCGTAGCACACGCTCCAGCAGGTATATCTCACTGGTCACCCCCAAAGCCAATTCCTACTTTGGCCGCCTTTCCTTCCAGTTCTCTGATGCCAATGACTAGAATGAACTGCAAAAATCCCTGAAGCTGGAGACTCATATCTCCCTCACTAGCTTTAAGCACCAGCTGTCAGAGCAGCTCACAGATCACTGCACCTGTACATAGCCCATCTGTAAATAGCCCATCCAACTACCTCATCCCCCATACTGTTATTTATTTGATTTATTTTGCTCCTTTGCACCCCAGTATCTCTACTTGCACACTCATCTTCTGCACATTTATCACTCCAGTGTTTATTTGCTATATTGTAATTATTTCGCCACTATGGCCTATTTATTGCCTTACCTCCCTTATCCTACCTCATTTGCACACACTGTATATAGACTTTTTCTATTGTATTATTGACTGCATGTTTGTTTATTCCATGTGTAACTCTGCGTTGTTGTTTGTGTCGCACTGCTTTGCTTTATCTTGGCCAGGTCGCAGTTGTAAATGAGAACTTGTTCTCAACTAGCCTACCTGGTTAAATAAAGGTGAAATAAAAATAAATAAAAAATAAATACGAAATGGGTGATGGACATCCACAAATTTCTACATCCCATACGAAATTTAACAGATCATACTTAATGGAGTGTGTTGGATTTACATACAGAATCTTATCCTGATGTCGCAACAGATGGGAGTTGTATTCATAACATTGCTTACTTAGCTAAAAGAGAAAACAAGTTAAGTGGCTAGTTAGCTAGCTAGCGTTAGCAGCGCTTGGTTGTCAATGTTGAGACTGAGAGCTAGCTAACCAGCTGAACTAGCAAACAATGTAACAATAGTATAATTTCAGATTTCAAAAATACTCCATCAACAGGTTAGGTTCTGCATTTCAGGAATCACAGTAGCAAGTACTCCTGGTGCACAGTTCAATTATTTATCCATTCAAACCATTTACACTGAGTATATAAAACATTAAGAACACCTGCTCTTTCCATGACATAGACTGACCAGGTGAAAGCTATGATCCCTTATTGATTTCACTTGTTAAATCCACTTCAGTCAGTGTAGATGAAGGAGAGGGGACAGGTTAAAGAAAGATTGTTAAGCTTTGAGACAATTGAATGTGTGTGTGTTCGCCATTCAGAGGGTGAATGGGCAAGACAAAAGATTTAAGTGCCTTTGAACGGGATATGGTAGTAAGTGCCAGGCGCACGGGTTAGCGAAAGGTCAATTATTTCTTGTTTTGGAATTGTGTGGGCGTACCCCAACAACAGAATGGTTTGGGTGCATACCGATCATTAAAAATATTCACACGAGTACAGCGCTGATTGGCCACCTTGGATAACGTCATCCTCTGTGAGGAAATAGCAAGCATTTTTTAAACAGTCTTTTTGAAAGTTTGAGGTGGGGTTTTTGAAGTCTTTTTTCTCCAGTTTATGCTTTGGCCACAAATACGAGTAGAGGATGAGTCAACAACATTATTTGGGTATGAATATGAAATTTAATATGATAAAATTTGATAATTTTGGGGGTGGCAGGTAGCCTAGTGGTTAGAGTCTTGGACTAGTAACTGAAAGGTTGCAAGATCAAATCCCCAAAGTAAAATTCTGTCGTTCTCGGCCATCATTGAAAATAAGAATTTGTTCCTAATTGACTTGCCTAGTTAAATAAAGGTATTCACTGGATGGTTATTTTAAGTAGCCTGACTGATGAATTTATTGCTCTTTGGTGAAATAAATTCATTTTTTATTCATAAGGAGCGTCAAATCTTTCTGTGCTTTTACTGTGAAATCGGTGATATAAGCGTAACTTTTTGCTTTTGTCAGCCCAACCCAAACCCTATATGCAGAACATACAAACATTACAGCAAGACCACATTCAAGCACACAGGATCTGGTTTGTTTTTCATTCCTTACAATCAGTCTGTTTCATTTTCATCGGACACTCCGCCTTAGTTAGCTTTAGTTTATCATCAGCCTTTATGTAACTAAGACGTTGTGGCCACAAGTACGTCTCTGATAACTGATGACTTACTTTAAACTGTCTGGTGTACCAGAGGGGTGTCATCTGGTCTGCTAGCAGACACCTTATGACTCATCCTGTACCTCAGACTCATACATGATCATGATGCAAAATGAAACTCCCTGTGTCTCATTTTCAGCAGGTACTCACGGTTATTCACCCCATAGGTGTACATAGCCTGGCAAGGTGTACATAGCCTGTGTCGGTTAGTCACCACATAGGCAAGGTGTACATAGCCTGTGTCGGTTAGTCACCCCATAGGCAAGGTGTACATAGCCTGTGTCGGTTAATCACCACATAGGCAAGGTGTACATAGCCTGTGTCGGTTAGTCACCCCATAGGCAAGGTGTACATAGCCTGTGTCGGTTAGTCACCCCATAGGCAAGGTGTACATAGCCTGTGTCGGTTAATCACCTCATAGGCAAGGTGTACATAGCCTGTGTCTAAATGAATAGTTGTGAAATGATCTGTCGGGTATTGTTACCATGATCAACTTGTTTTTCTTGCTTTTAGATAACAGGGTCAGCATTGGTTACTAACGCGGATACACCCACTTCCTATTGCAAAACAGAGCTTGCAGCTCAACTTCCTGAATTGAAACTGAACACAAATTCTGAGCTATAACAATTTCACATAGGCTTAACATAAACATATGATTTAACCCTTGACCATGTGCAACAACATGGTAACTGCCAGGTGATAACACAACCACCCATTTTGCATGCAAAGTTATTTTCAGTCCACATGTTAATGGCGGTAGGCTGACCCACGCTAACGCTTTTCCTTCCTCCCACTCACTCCTGAAATGTCACCTCTGCCCAACAACAAATATCCCTTCCCTCAGCAGCATTAGCTTCTTATGAAGACTTTCCTTTCTGCTGTGACTCAACTGTGAGGATTCTGAGTAAGGGGGTTGCCTCTTTTTCAAGCACTATGAGCCTTAAGAGGTACAGAGGTGTGGGTTTACTTTCAGAATTACATTGTTAGAAAGAGTGAAAAAAACTACCTGACGAAGTGAAAGATATACAGTACCAGTCAAAAGTTTGGACACACCTACTCATTCAACGGATTTTCCTTATTTTTACTATTTTCTACATTGTATAATAATAGTGAAGACATCAAAACTATGAAATAACACATATGGAATCATGTAGTAACCAAAAAAGTGTAAAACAAATCAAAATATATTTTATATTTGAGATTCTTCCAAGTAGCCACCCTTTGCCTTGATGACAGCTTTGCACATTCTTGCCATTCTCTCAACCAGCTTCATGAGGTAGTCACCTGGAATGCATTTCAATTAACAGGTGCACATTGTTAAAAGTTAATTTGTGGAATTTCTTTCCTTCTTAATGCATTTGAGCCAATCAGTTGTGTTGTGACAAGGTAGGGGTGGTATTCAGAAGATAGCCCTATTTGGTAAAAGATCAAGTCCATATTATGGCAAGAACAGCTCAAATAAGCAAAGAGAAACGACAGTCCATCTTTACTTTAAGACATGAAGGTCAGTCAATCTGGAACATTTCCAGCACTTTGGAAGTTTCTTCAAGTGCAGTCGCAAAAACCATCAAGCGCTATGATGAAACTGGCTCTCATGAGGAACGCCACAGGAAAGGAAGACCCAGAGTTACCTCTGCTGCAGAGGATAAGTTCGTTAGAGTTACCAGCCTCAGAAATTACAGCCCAAATAAATGCTTCAGAGTTCAAATAACAGACACATCTCAACATCAACCGTTCAGAGTACAGTCGTGGCCAAAAGTTTGCTGCTTCAGTATCTTTAGATATTTTTATCAGATGTTACTATGGAATACTGAAGTATAATTACAAGCATTTCATAAGTGTCGAAGGCTTTTATTGACAATTACATGAAGTTGATGCAAAGAGTCAATATTTGCAGTGTAACGGCTGTCGTCTTCCTCCTCGTCTGAGGAGGAGAAGTTTGAAGGATCAGAGGACCAATGTGCAGCGTGGTAATTGTTCATCTTATTTAATGAAGTGAACAACTCAAAATACAAAAAACAACAAAGTGAAAACCGAAACAGTTCTATCTGGTGCAAACACACAAAGACTGAAGACAACCACCCACAAAACCCAACAGAAAACAGGCTACCTAAATATGGTTCCCAATCAGGGACAACGATTGACAGCTGCCTCTGATTGAGAACCATATCAGGCCAAACACAGAAAACCAACACAGAAATAGAAAACATAGATTACCCACCCAACTCATGCCCTGACCAACTAAAACAAAAGACAAAACAAAGGCACTAAGGTCAGAACGTGACAGTACCCCCCCCCCCCCCCCCAAGGTGTGGACTCCGGCCGCAAAACCTGAACCTATAGGGGAGGGTCTGGGTGGGCATCTGTCCGCGGTGGCAGCTCTGGCGCTGGACATGGACCCCACTCCACCATTGTCTTTGTCCGCTTTCTTAGCGTCCTTTGAGCGGCGACCCTCGCCGCCGACCTTGGCCTGGGAACCCTAATAAAGGACCCCACTGGACTGAGGAGCGCCTCTGGACTGAGGGGCGCCTCTGGACTGAGGAAACCCCTCCGGACTGAGGGGCAGCTCCGGACTGAGGGGCAGCTCAGGACTGAGGGGTAGCTCATGACTGAGAGGTAGCTCATGACTGAGAGATAGCTCATGACTGAGAGGTAGCTCATGACTGAGAGGTAGCTCAGGAGTGAGGGGTAGCTCAGGACTGAAGGGCAGCTCCGGACTGAGGGGCAACTCCGGACTGAGGGCAACTCCGGACTGAAGGTCAGCTCCGGACTGAGGGGCAGCTCAGGACTGAGGGGTAGCTCAGGACTGAGGGGCAGCTCCGGACTGAAAGGCAGCTCCGGACTGAAAGGCAGCTCCGGACTGGAGGGCAGCTCCGGACTGACGGGCGGCTCTGGCAGCTCCTGACTGGCGGGCGGCTCTGGCAGCTCCTGACTGGCGGGCGGCTCTGGCAGCTCCTGACTGGCGGGCGGCTCTGGCAGCTCCTGACTGGCGGGCGGCTCTGGCAGCTCCTGACTGGCGGACGGCTCTAGCGGCTCAGGACAGACGGGCGGCTCTGACGGCTCAGGACAGATGGGCAGCTCAGACGGCGCTGGACAGACGGGCAGCTCAGGCGGCGCTGGACAGACGGGCAGCTCAGGCGGCGCTGGACAGACGGGTAGCTCAGGCGGCGCTGGACAGACGGGCAGCTCAGACAGCGCTGGACAGACGGAAGACTCTGGCCTGCTGAGGCGCACAGTAGGCCTGGTGCGTGGTGCCGGAACTGGTGGTACCGGGCTGGGGACACGCACCTCTGGGCGAGTGCGGGGAGCAGGAACAGGGAATACTGGACCCTGGAGACGCACTGGATGCCTGGTGCGTGGTACCGGCACTGGTGGTACCGGGCTGAGGACACGCACCTCAGGGCGAGTGCGGGGAGCAGGAACAGGGCATACTGAACCCTGGAGGCGCACAGTAGGCCTGGTGCGTGGTGCCGGAACTGGTGGTACCGGGCTGGGGACACACACCACTGGGCGAGTGCGGGGAGCAGGAACAGGGCATACTGGACCCTGGAGACGCACAGTAGGCTTGGTGTGTGGTGCCGGAACTGGTGGTACCGGACTGGGGACACGCACAACTGGGCGAGTGCGGGGAGGCGGAACAGGGTGTACTGGACTCTGGAGACGCACAGGAAGCCTGGTGCGTGGTGTTGGCACTGGTGGTACTGGGCTGGTGCGAGGGGCTGCCACAGGAGAGCTAGTGCGCTGAGCTGGCACAGGATGTGCAGGGCTAGGGAGGCGCACAGGAGGCCTGGTGCGTGGGGCTGGCACAGTCTTCACCAGATGGCTAGCACGCACCTCAGGACGAGTATGGAGAGCTGACTCAGGTGACATCAAATCCCCGACACGCTCCGTCGGGCGAATGTCGTGCCTCATGCACCAACACAGCACCTCCCTCATAACTCTCTCCTCCAATCGCCCCATTAATTCCTTCACTGTCTCTGTTTCACTCCCCTTGCTCACCTCCAATTCCACCCCGACTGGCTCTGGTTCCATCCTCGGCTCCTCACGGTAAGCACGGGAAGTTGGCTCAGGTCTGACTCCTGACTTTGCCACACTCCCCGTGTGCCTACCCCCAAGAAATTTTTGGGGCTGCCTCTTGGGCTTCCAGCCGCGCTGCCGAGCTAGCTCCTCATAATGCCGCCTCTCGGCTTTCGCTGCCTCCAGCTCTGCTTTGGGGCGGCGATATTCACCCGGCTGTTCCCATGGTCCCTTGCCGTCTAATATTTCCTCCCAAGTCCAGTACTCCAGGTATCGCTGCCTCTCCTGCTGCTGCTGCTGCCTGTTACCACGCTGCTTGGTCCTTTTGTGGTGGGTGGTTCTGTAACGGCTGTCGTCTTCCTCCTCATCTGAGGAGGAGAAGTTTGAAGGATCAGAGGACCAATGCGCAGCGTGGTAATTGTTCATCTTGTTTAATGAAGTGAACAACTCAAAATACAAAAAACAACAAAGTGAAAACCGAAACAGTTCTATCTGGTGCAGACACACAAAGACTAAAGACAACCACCCACAAAACCCAACAGAAAACAGGCTACCTAAATATGGTTCCCAATCAGGGACAACGATTGACAGCTGCCTCTGATTGAGAACCATATCAGGCCAAACACAGAAAATCAACACAGAAATAGAAAACATAGATTACCCACCCAACTCACGCCCTGACCAACTAAAACAAAAGACAAAACAAAGGAACTAAGGTCAGAACGTGACATGCAGTGTTGACCCTTGTTTTTCAAGACCTCTGCAATCCGCCCTGGCATGCTGTAAATTACCTTCTGGGCCACATCCTGACTGATGGCAGCCCATTGTTGCATAATCAATGCTTGGAATTTGTCAGAATTTGTGGGTTTTTGTTTGTCCATCCGCCTCTTGAGTATTGACCACAAGTTCTCAATGGGATTAAGGTCTGGGGAGTTTCCTGGCCATGGACCCAAAATATCGATGTTTTGTTCCCCAAGTCACTTAGTTATCACATTTGCCTTATGGCAAGGTGCTCCATCATGCTGGAAAAGACATTGTTCGTCACCAAACTGTTCCTGGATGGTTGGGAGAAGTTGCTCTCGGAGGATGTCTTGGTACCATTCTTTATTTATGGCTGTGTTCTTGGGCAAAATTGTGAGTGAGCCCACTCCCTTGGCTGAGAAGCAACCCCACACATGAATGGTCTCAGGATGCTTTACTGTTGGCATGACACAGGACTGATGGTAGCGCTCACCTTGTCTTCTCCGGACAAGCTTTTTTCCGGATGCCCCAAACATCAGAGAAAATTACTTTACCCCAGTCCTCAGCAGTCCAATCCCTGTACCTTTTGCAGGATATCAGTCTGTCCCTGATGTTTTTCCTGGAGAGAAGTGGCTTCTTTGCTGCCCTTCTTGACACCAGGCCATCCTCCAAAAGTCTTCGCCTCACTGTGCGGTGCAGATGCACTCACACCTGCCTGCTGCCATTCCTGAACAAGCTCTGTACTGGTGGTGCCCCGATCCCGCAGCTGAATCAACTTTAGGAGACAGTCCTGGCGCTTGCTGGACTTTCTTGGGCGCCCTGAAGCCTTCTTCACAACAATTGAACCGCTCTCCTTGAAGTTCTTGATGATCCGATAAATGGTGGATTTAGGTGCAATCTTACTGGCAGCAATATCCTTGCCTGTGAAGCCCTTTTTGTGCAAAGCAATGATGACAGCACGTGTAACCATGGTTGACAGAGGAAGAACAATGATTCCAAGCACCACCCTCCTTTTGAAGCTTCCAGTCTATTATTCGAACTCAATCAGCATGACAGAGTGATCTCCAGCCTTGTCCTCGTCAACACTCACACCTGTGTTAACGAGAGAATCACTGACATGATGTCAGCTGGTCCTTTTGTGACAGGGCTGAAATGCAGTGGAATTTTTTGGGGGGATTCAGTTAATTTGCATGGCAAAGAGGGACTTTGCAATTAATTGCAATTCATCTGATCACTCTTCACAACATTCTGGAGTATATGCAAATTGCCATCATACAAACTGAGGCAGCAGACTGTGAAAATTAATATCTGTGTCATCCTCAAAACTTTTGGCCACGACTGTAGACTGTGTGAATTAGGCCTTCGTGGTCGAATTGCTGCAAAGAAACCACTACTAAAAGGACACCAATAAGAAGAAGAGACTTGCTTGGGCCAAGAAACACGCGCAATGGACATTAGAATGGTGGAAATCTGTCCTTTGGTCTGATGAGTCCAAATTTGAGATTTTTGGTTCTTTTTGGTTCTTTGTGAGACACAGAGTAGGTGAACAGATGATCTCCGCATTAGAGGTCCACTGATTAATCGGAATGGCCGATTAATTAGGGCCGATTTCAAGTTTTCATAACAATCGGAAATCGGTAATTTTGGACGCTAATTTTGCCGATTTCTTTCTTTTTTCCCTTTTTTTTTTACACCTTTATTTAACTAGGCAACACATTCTTATTTTCAATGACGGCCTAGGAACGGTGGGTTAACTGTCTTGTTCAGGAGCAGAATGACAGATTTTTACCTTGTCAGCTCAGGGATTCAATCTTGCAACCTTACGGTTAACTAGTCCAACGCTCTAACCACCTGCCTCACTAGGAGCCCGCCTGTTACGCGAATGCAGTATGAAGCCAAGGTAAGTTGCTAGCTAGCATTAAACTTATCTTATAAAAAACAATCAATCATAATCACTAGTTATAACTACACATGGTTGATGATATTACTAGTTTATCTAGCGTGTCCTGCGTTGCATATCATCGATGCAGTGCGCATTTGCGAAAAAGGACTGTCGTTGCTCCAACGTGTACCTAAAAAACATCAATGCCTTTCTTAAAATCAATACACAGAAGTATATATTTTTAAACCTGCATATTTAGCTAAACGAAATCCAGGTTAGCAGGCAATATTAACCAGGTGAAATTGTGTCACTTCTCTTGCGTTCATTGTACGCAGAGTCAGGGTATATGCAACAGTTTGGGCCGCCTGGCTCATTGCGAACTAATTTGCCAGAATTCTACGTAATTATGACATAACATTGAAGGTTGTGCAATGTAACAGGAATATTTAGACTGATGGATGCCACCCGTTAGATAAAATACGGAACGGTTCCGTATTTCATTGAAAGAATAAATGTTTTGTTTTTGAGATGATAGTTTCCCGGATTCGACCATATTAATGACCTAAGGCTCGTATTTCTGTGTGTTATTATGTTATAATTAAGTCTATGATTTGATAGAGCAGTCTGACTGAGCGATGGTGGGCACCAGCAGACTCGTAAGCATTCATTCAAACAGCAATTTTGTGCGTTTTGCCAGCAGCTCTGCTGTTTATGACTTCAAGCCTATCAACTCCAGAGATTAGGCAGGTGTAACCGATGTGAAATGGCTAGCTAGTTAGCGGGGTGCGCGCTAATAGCGTTTCAAACGTCACTCACTCTGAGACTTGGAGTAGTTGTTCCCTTTGCTCTGCATGGGTAATGCTGCTTTGAGGGTGGCTGTTGTCGATGTGTTCCTGGTTCGAGCCCAGGTAGCGGCAAAGAGAGGGATGGAAGCTATACTGTTACACTGGCAATACTAAAGTGCCTATAAGAACATCCAATAGTCAAAGGTATATGAAATACAAATCGTATAGAGAGAAATAGTTCTATAATTCCTATAATAACTACAACCTAAAACTTCTTACCTGGGAATATTGAAGACTCATGTTAAAAGGAACCACCAGCTTTCATATGGTCTCATGTTCTGAGCAAGGAATTTAAACGTTAGCTTTCTTACATGGCACATATTGCACTTTTACTTTCTTCTCCAACACTTTGTTTTTGCATTATTTAAACCAAATTGAACATGTTTCATTATTTATTTGAGGCTAAATTTATTTTATTGATGTATTATATTAAGTTAAAATAAGTGTTCATTCAGTATTGTTGTAATTGTCATTATTAAAAATCAGCCGATTAATCGGTATCGGCTTTTTTGGTCCTCCAATAATCAATATCGGCGTTGAAAAATCATAATCGGTCGACCTCTACTCCGCATGTGTGGTTCCCACCGCGAAGCATGGAGGAGGAGTTGTGAAGGTGTGGGGGTGCTTTGCTGGTGACACTGTCAGTGATTTATTTAGAATTCAAGGCACACTTAACCAGCATGGCTACCACCATTCTGCAGCGATACACCTTCCCACCTGGTTTGCGCTTTGTGAGTCTATCATTTGTTTTTCAACAGGACAATGACCCAACACACCTCCAGGCTGTGTAACGGCTGTTTAACCAAGAAGAGTGATGGAGTGCTGCATCAGATGACCTGGCCTCCACAATCACCAACCTCAACCCAGTTGAGATGTTTGGGATGAGTTGGACCGCAGAGTGAAGGAAAAGCAGCCAACAAGTGCTCAGCATATGTGAGAACTCCTTCAAGACTGTTGGAAAAGCATTCCTCATGAAGCTGGTAGAAATGCCAAGAGTGTGCAAAGCTGTCATCAAGGCAAACTTTGAAGAATCTAAAATCAAAAATATAATTTGATTTGTTTAACACTTTTTTGGTTATGACATGCTATTTCAAAGTTTTGATGTCTTCACTATTATTCTACAATGTAGAAAATAGTAAAAATAAAGAAAAACCCCTGAATGTGTAGGTGTGTCCAAACTTTTGACTGGTACTGTATGTGTGCGAGAGAACCAAGATGCTTTGGAAACGTAATGTGGATGGTTTAGCTAAATTAAGAGAGTCAGTGTGGTAGTGTTTAACTTCACTTCGGCACAGTCCCATACTGTATGTCTTCACTGGAAAACACCCCACACATCTAGTGATAAAATCACTGTACAAACAGAAAACACAGAATGTCATTTTTTACAACTAACCATTGAGCAACATACAGTCATCTACATAAGTGTGAAATGTGGGGATATGTAGAAATACACTATATATCAACACAATCGTATGTGGACACCCCTCCCTTCAAATTAGTGGATTTGGCCATTTCAGCCACACCCGTTGCTGAGAGGTGTATAAAATGCTAGAGATGTTATGGGAAGTGGAAACGTCTAGGAGCAACAACGGCTCAGCCGCGAAGTGTTAGGCCACACAAGCTCACAGAACGAGACCGCCGAGTGCTGAAGCACGAGGTGCGTAAAAATCGTCTGTCCTCGGTTGCAACACTCACTACCGAGTTCCAAATCGCCTCTAGAAGCAACGTTAGCACAACAACTGTTCGTCGGGAGCTTAATGAAATGGGTTTCCATGGCCGAGTAGACGCACACAAGCCTAAGATCCCCATGCACAATGCCAAACGTCGGCTTGAGTGGTGTAAAGCTCACCACTATTGGACTCTGGAGCTGTGTAAACATGTTCTCTGGAGTGATGAATCACACTTCACCATCTGGCAGTCTGGTGGACGAATCTGGGTTTGGCGGATGCCAGGAGAACGCTACCTGCCCCAATACATAGTGCCAACTGTAAATTTTGGTGGAGGAGGAATAATGGTGTCGGACTGTTTTTCATGGTTCGGGCTAGGCCCCTTAGTTCCAGTGAAGGGAAATCTTAACGACACAGCATACAATGACATTCTAGACAACTCTGTTTTTCCAACTTTGTGGCAACAGTTTAGGGAAGGCCCTTTCCTGTTTCAGCATGACAATGCCCCTTTACACAAAGCGAGGTCCATACAGAAATGGTTTGTCGAGATCAGTGTGGAAGAACTTGACTGGCCTGCACAGAGCCCTGACTTCAACCCCATAGAACAGCTTTGGGATGAATTGGAAAGCAGACTGCGAGCCAGCCCTAATCACCCAACATCCATTGCCCAACCTCACTAATGCTCTTGTTGAAAAGCCTTCCCAGAAGAGTGGAGGCTGTTATAGCAGGAAATGGGGGGGACCAACTTAGATGTTCCACAAGTAGGTGTCCACATACTTTTGGTCATGTAGTGTATGTTCTATAGAATTTGACGCGCCTATGTGCAAACACACACACACACACACAATTGAAATAAGCAACAAGAAAATGTCAGGTTTTCTTAATAAAAATAATTCATTTCAGGACAACATATAAATACGTATTGAAACGCACAGTACAGATATTTGATATTAATAAATACTTAACAAACAAAACAAAGCTTTTCATACAATACCCTATTATTGACAGGTTACACAAAAATGTCTCACAACTTTTGCATGTTTTGTGTAACATTGGAATGTCCCTATGTATGTCAAGGAAAAGTACCAGAGCAGCTTATTAAGTATTGTGCAGTATGTAGTGGTCTGAATGGGGTTCAGACCCATAACCAAAGAGCATGTACTGACAACTAATTACCCTTGTATTATATCATATTATATTATATTATGTGTATCATCTGCTTAAAGCGCAGATCTATATCTAGGCTGCCATAAGCCTAATCAACAAAATGCATTTTTTGCAGGCGTCAGATAGGCATATTGAACAGATGTCAGATATGCATATTGAACAGATGTCAGATATGCATACTGAACAGATGTCAGATATGCATATTGAACAGATGTCAGATATGCATACTGAATAGATGTCAGAAATGCATATTGAACAGATGTCAGATATGCATACTGAACAGATGTCAGATATGCATACTGAACAGATGTCAGATATGCATATTGAACAGATGTCAGATATGCATACTGAACAGATGTCAGATATGCATACTGAACAGATGCCGGATATGCATATTGAACAGATGTCAGATATGCATATTTAACTGATGTCAGATATGCATATTGAACAGATGTCAGATATGCATATTGAACAGATGTCAGATATGCATATTGAACAGACTTCAACGATGCCTTAGTTAAGAGGTCAAATCAATGCTTTGTAGACGATGGCACGTTTTTTGGCAGGAAGGAAATGTCAGTTCAAATATATAGGTTTAAAAGAAGAAAACACAGGAATGCCAGTTTTATATCAAACAGAGTAGTAGAGTGAGACATCGTGTGAGCACAGCAGGTTTCAGCAGAGCCCCTACGATAAAGAGGTACTATACTGCAGGCCAGGTTCTATGGGTGGTGAGGTATTTTACTGCAGGCTTGTATTTGTATTTATTATGGATCACCATTAGCTGCAGCCAAAGCAGCAGCTACTCTTCCTGGGGTCCAGCCATGCCACAGCTACAAGGTATGAACCAAGCTAAGGGCTGTGTTGCTGTTTTTCCCCACAGGTGTTTGTTAACGTCCTCCCTCCCTCCTCTGAATGAGGTGTTGAGCTCTACGGGGACTTCTCCTGCCTTTATGTTCTCCTTCCTTACCTCCAAACACAAACTCCTTTCCTCACTGGCAATCCCCTTAGACGAGATCAACTGAACTCTGCTCTCATCTATAAGTAACTCATTAACTAGGAGTCTGTGTGAAGGTAATTGCCCAGCATTAACACATATAGAACATACTGTAACGTGGTACAACTCTCAGGGCAAGCGCTAACTTGGACTTCTACAGTAGAGATACAAAAAGTGGTCGACAGCAAACAAGAACACAACAACATATGTACTGCCTGTAGACATCTATGTGGCAGTGGGAGAGGTTGAAAACAAGAACACAATAACATATGTACTGCCTGTAGACATCTATGTGGCAGTGGGAGAGGTTGAAAACAAGAACACAACAACATATGTACTGCCTGTAGACATCTATGTGGCAGTGGGAGAGGTTGAAAACAAGAACACAACAACATATGTACTGCCTGTAGACATCTATGTGGCAGTGGGAGAGGTTGAAAACAAGAACACAACAGCATCTGTACTGAGGTTGAATATTATTGAGTTTTAACTACTGTTTTTCTCTGTCATGTAACATAACCTCTACGTTTGACTTCTGTTCCAGTAGCACCATTCAGTACTTAAGGGTCCTGCCCACTCACAATCGCTCAGATACTGTACATTAGCTGTCTAGGTAGGTACAGTTTTGACTGTACCTAATCCTGTTTAAACCACATTTCTACTGACCAAACTCTCATTTTGTTAGTGGTCGTGATGGCTTTGGCACAACTTTGCAGTTGTCAGAATTTTGGTCGATGAGGTTCTTAAACAAAAGCTGCAATTTATCACATTATTGTGTCGGTGACTAGCTGCTTGATAGATAATTGCTTGGCCGTATTATTAAGCAGCTTACGTATTGCGCTTTTTTCAAGATACAATCAGTAGTCCAGCATGATACATACTGTACACGTTGTCCGTTGTCTGACACGTATACCTCACCTTTCATCCTGTACACGTGGGATAATAATAATTGCACTAAGAGGTATTCTGCCGGCCATTTCTACTGCCCCTGCTCTTTTCTCTTCATGAGCACATGTTAAAACGGGCTTCTGGCCTTATGGTCACTAGTTTCAGAGATGCATTGACTAGCATGGTGGCACAACCATTTTAATCTTCCCCAAACCTTTGGGCTCACCCCATGTAGACCTGCTTAAAGTGGTCACATTCGTTACAGAAGCCTTGCTTCTCTATGTTGGCATAGTGGTCACAGCCTTGGGCTTTACAGCTCTGCTTCATCGTCTCCTTAGGTGCCCCTGCCCTCTCCCTGCGGCTCTCTCTCTGCCCCCGCGTGGCCCGGCACTCTGGACACAGGTCTGTGCAGCCGGGGGAGAAGTTACTGCAGCCATTCCACCTGCACGTGGCCTGGGTCTGGGTCTGTCTGGGTCTGTCTTGTTCTGGTTTAGCAGTTCGCTGCAGATAGAGAAAAACAAAGAGGAAACAAATCATTCTACACTCTGAAACTGTAAAATTGATTTGCAATTCAAGATGTGGTGTACAGCCACTGGGCCCTGTGTGAGAGGGAGGGAGACACTCACCATGACCAGCGGAGGGGAGTGGGCACTGGGAGCCCTGGTAGCATTCTGGTTGAACCTGGAGCTCTGCTCGTTAAAGAAGCACTTGTTACAGTAGCCCTCCAGCATGGTATTGCCCATGGCCCTACACCCCGGGCCCTGACAGCGCGAAGCATTCTGGAAGCCTGCCTCCGACGCGTGGCGAGTCTGGATTGGAGCAGGAGGAGGAAGAGTCGCTACTGGAGGAGATAAACCCAGAGAAACCACATGTCAAACTCACATATGACCACACACAATATCAACTATTCTTGAGATTCAGGTGAATTTGCAGCTTTTCCAGTTGTGTCTGGTGTAAACATCGAGTTAGTTTCATGTTGTTTCTAAGTATACTGACATAAGTAGACGCAGATAAGACATGACAGCTGTGGCTTTTGATGTGGCCTGATTCCTTTAGATTAAATCTATATATTTTGCTGGGACATGAAAAGAAAAGCATTTCTTGTTAAAATGACTAAGAACAAGCATCTGGTTAGACTTACGGTGGTTGGTCTGATAATCCATATAGCAGATGGTGCAGAATCCACACTTCTGTTGAGTCCCAAAGAACTGGCATCCCGACCTCTTACAGGGCCGGCCCGAGCACTCAGATTCCCTGGGCGGGGGCTGGGTCCATAATGACCCAGAAGAGGACGCTGCTGCCGGCGGCTGGGGCTCCTCGCCCCGCTCTGTGCCAGTACTCTGGAAGCACGGGGGGCACAGTCCGTTAAATATCCTGAAGGCCTCCTGGTGGCACATGCCGCACCTCCCTGGTGCATTCTGCCGGCTGTTAAAGCAGCGTTCACACAGACCATTGTGCTCCTTGCTGCGGGTGAAAACGCAGCCAGGCATCTTGCACTTCATGGCATGGGTTTCGCTGTAACGGCAGGACGCTGAGCGCGGTGGAGCGACGGAGAGCGGGCTGGATAACACCGCCAGGCAGCCAGGGGGGCTGGGCCGTACTCTACTACTACACCCCGGCTCACAAGCCTGACTACCGCCTTTCGTAGGGGCAGCCTCTATCCTCCCGTTGGGCTGGCCCTGGCGTTTCTCAAAGCACTCGTGGCAGTGTGGCTGGGTGTCCACGGAGACGTAGAAGGTGCACCGTGGTGTGGCACATCGGATCTCGATGAGGGACAGCTGAGACACGGAGAAGGGGGGTGGTCTATGGGGGTGGGGGGCGGCCCACAGTTGGTCCTTGTCCTCCTGCCAGCGCTTGTACTCGTGGTTGACCAACTGGAGGTAGTCCTCCATCAGGTTCATGTCCTCAGGCAGGTTCCCTTCATCCAGCCTGGGAAAGGCAGCACGCAATACACTCAATACTACTGATAGGATAATTATACACCTCTTGGCCAGGCCGACAGGTCGTCAATAATGACAATTGGTTCTCAACTTGACCCACCCCAATAAATAAAGTACTATTATGCCACAAATACTTTTTAAAAACAGATTTGTATTGTGCTTTTTAAACAGTGCTTTACATCCTGTTCTCTATCATTCTCCATGCCTCTAGCGTCCCACCCACCTGGCAGCATTGATGATGCGTGTGGTATCGTAGCCCAGTCCAATGACAGGGATCTCCATCAGCATTAGGTAGTCCTTCAGAAGCCTCTCCTTCTGCGTCTGCTCCTTCTCCATCAAGAAGTGCACGTTGAGCTCCTCGAAGCCCCCGCGGCCCGGGTTGATCAGCGGCACTGCTCGGATCTCTGAGGCACACAGTCATAATGATGATAAACAGTAAGTAGTATATAGCTAGCACCTTTCTGGGACACAATGACACTGTACACCAAAACAGCACAATAAATGATCCAATTTAGTAAGATGTGGAAGATAGGTCACATTCCCCCTCATCCTACAAGCACTTCTCAACACAGTAATCTATCAACGACGGTTACTGTTCACACCTGGGCCACTGTCTTTGATGGTGATGAGGGGGGCAAAGTGCTGGGAGTCGTAGCCGAGCACTATGGGGTACTTGTAGCACTCCCTTGGAGGCCAGTGCAAAGGCAGGTAGATGCCCCCCACATTGAGGGGAGAGAAGGAGGAGCAGGACCTCATGCTGCGCAGCACCTGGTCTGTAAGGATACAGCCATGAGTTAGTCACTGAACACAATACAGCACACTGACTGCTTCTACTGCTGTAGTAGACAAACCTACAAAAAGACAGCACACTGACTGATTCTACTGCTGGTGTAGACAAATCTACAGAAAGACCTACAGAAACTGCATATACGTCTGGGTTTGAACTTCTGATGAACTGAGTGATGAGAGGCTCCATTGAGAAAGGCTGTACCTGCGATGACGATGATGGGCCTGCGGAGGATGTTGGAGAGGATAAAGATGTGCATGTCCTCCAGGGAGTCAAACTGCAGCCCGTTGCTGCTGGACACAGGCGAAGCCATCTTGATGATCTTCTCCCATTCCTCCTCCCAATTCTGACAGAAGAATAATCAATTACAAACAATTTAGCTGCTTTAAACATCATGATCCTACTAACAGGTGATACTACTAACAGACCTGGGTGATACTACTAACCACCCTTGGTGATACTACCAACAGGTGATACTACTAACAGAACTGGGTGATACTACTAACAGACCTGGGTGATACTACCAACAGGTGATACTACTAACAGACCTGGGTGATACTACTAACAGACCTGGGTGATACTACTAACAGACCTGGGTGATACTACTAACACACCTGGGTGATACTACTAACAGACCTGGGTGAAACTACTAACAGACATGGGTGATACTACTAACAGACCTGGGTGAAACTACTAACAGACCTGGGTGAAACTACTAACAGACCTGGGTGAAACTACTAACATACCTGGGTGATACTACTAACAGACCTGGGTGATACTACTAACACACCTGGGTGATACTACTAACATCGCTGGGTGATACTACTAACACACCTGGGTGATACTACTAACAGACCTGGGTGATACTAGTAACAGGTGATACTACTAACAGACATGGGTGATACTAGTAACAGGTGATACTACTAACATACCTGGGTGATACTAGTAACAGGTGATACTACTAACAGACCTGGGTGATACTAGTAACAGGTGATACTACTAACAGACCTGGGTGATACTAGTAACAGGTGATACTACTATCAGACCTGGATGATACTACTAACAGACCTGGGTGATACTAGTAACAGGTGATACTACTAACAGACCTGGGTGATACTACTAACAGGTGATACTACTAACAGACCTGGGTGATACTACTAACAGACCTGGGCGATACTACTAATAGACCTGGGCAATACTACTAACAGACATGGGTGATACTACTAACAGGTGATACTACTAACAGACCTGGGTGATACTACTAACAGATGACACTACTAATATACCTGGGTGATACTACTAACAGACAATACTACTAAAAGGTGATACCTGGGTCAGAATATGTCAAACACTTTCAAATACTTGGTTTGCACTTGATTTAGTTTGCCTGGTCCCCAAAATGCTAACTCCAAACTAAATCAAGCACACATCTTACTACACTTTTCAAGTATTTGACGTTATGTACTTAGGCCCAGGTCTGCTATAGTAACACCATCCTGGTCGTAGAGGAGGTCTGCTATTCAAACACAATCCTGGTCGTAGAGGAGGTCTGCTATAGTAACACCATCCTGGTCGTAGAGGAGGTCTGCTATAGTAACACCATCCTGGTCGTAGAGGAGGTCTGCTATAGTAACACCATCCTGGTCGTAGAGGAGGTCTGCTATAGTAACACCATCCTGGTCGTAGAGGAGGTCTGCTATTCAAACACAATCCTGGTCGTAGAGGAGGTCTGCTATAGTAACACCATCCTGGTTGTAGAGGAGGTCTGCTATTCAAACACCATCCTGGTTGTAGAGGAGGTCTGCTATAGTAACACCATCCTGGTTGTAGAGGAGGTCTGCTATAGTAACACCATCCTGGTCGTAGAGGAGGTCTGCTATAGTAACACCATCCTGGTCGTAGAGGAGGTCTGCTATTCAAACACCATCCTGGTTGTAGAGGAGGTCTGCTATAGTAACACCATCCTGGTTGTAGAGGAGGTCTGCTATAGTAACACCATCCTGGTTGTAGAGGAGGTCTGCTATAGTAACACCATCCTGGTTGTAGAGGAGGTCTGCTATAGTAACACCATCCTGGTTGTAGAGGAGGTCTGCTATAGTAACACCATCCTGGTCGTAGAGGAGGTCTGCTATTCAAACACAATCCTGGTCGTAGAGGAGGTCTGCTATAGTAACACCATCCTGGTCGTAGAGGAGGTCTGCTATAGTAACACCATCCTGGTCGTAGAGGAGGTCTGCTATTCAAACACAATCCTGGTCGTAGAGGAGGCCTGCTATCGTAACACCATCCTGGTCGTAGAGGAGGTCTGCTATAGTAACACCATCCTGGTCGTAGAGGAGGTCTGCTATAGTAACACCATCCTGGTCGTAGAGGAGGTCTACTATAGTAACACCATCCTGGTTGTAGAGGAGGTCTGCTATCGTAACACCATCCTGGTCGTAGAGGAGGTCTGCTATAGTAACACCATCCTGGTCGTAGAGGAGGTCTGCTATTCAAACACAACCCTGGTCGTAGAGGGGGCCTCCGTTCCTCACCATGGTGCTGTAACGCAGGCCAGTCTGGGTGAACTCCTGAGACTGCAGTAGCTCTGTCTGGAAACGGGCTCTAAAGTTGCCTGTTTCGGTCTCCTTGAGCACACTGTGCAGGGCCTTCCTCAGGACCAGGTCTGTGTCCTGCACCCCCAGCATGTACTGAGAGGCAGCATGGAGAAGACAGTTCCCATCTCCTGCAACAGACACAAAGCCATGACATATGGGGGTAGATATTACATACAGGTGTAGGCTCTTAATTTGATCACTCTTTTGTTGCTGAGAATTTATTATGTTCACGCATTCAAACTTTGTAGAGTTCCATCTGGTTTGATCCAGGCATGTAGAGTGGAGGGTAAGTTTATCTACAGTGCCGTTACTAATACAACTCTTTACTATGATTCTGTGTTTGTGAAATACAAACTTCCCATCTTCACATCACCACAGGTAAGACTGCGAGTTATTAACAGCAAAACTATCCATCGCCGACAAAGACCTGTATCGCTCTGAGAAAAAGGAGGAAAAGAAGAGAGGGGATTTCCAGAGCAGCTCTCACAGCACTCTTTAGGCATCCGTTATATCTGACCACCATTCATCACCTTACAGAGGAAATATAAAACGGCCTGAGAAAGTTTGATGTCACAGACTATCAGCACTGTTGGTTTGTTACATCTGACCACCATTCATCACCTTACAGTGGAAATGATGTCACAGGCTATCAGCACTGTTGATTTGTGTGGTGTACTTTCATCATTTGTCATCATGCCATACAACATGGCTAAAACAGACTGGACCACTAGGCCAATGACACATACAGTATTGGTTTAAACTCTAACTGTAGTTTAATTAGGCCGTCATATGCTCCCTTGGCACGTTAACACTAAAACAACCTAAACTAAATAAGAGAATGAAAAAACAGCCTTCAGTGATGACTGGAGAGGGTGACAGATGGGCTAAATGAGTAAATCAAGTAAAGTTGCATTTGCAGGTTTTAATCCAAGTTTAAGAAATCAATGATAAACCATCTGGCAGACAAACCGTTTGACTCTTACTGCAGGGAGGTGGGGTCTTTTTGTCATTGTAACAAAATGGGCCTAAAGCATTTGAAATACCCTGCTGCCTGCCACACCAAAGAGAGGAATTTCCCTGGTTGTGGTTCTCTGTGACTAAGTGCCGTGAAGCTGCCATTTGACTCTTTCTTCCCCTTGTCAGCTACTCCAGAGACATCAGAGACATGTGGCCCTGGACTTTCCAGAGGGGCGGTACTTGGCTCGGCTGGAATGTTTTCTATTCACGAGCTTCACCAACAACCAATAGAGATCTCATTTTCGTATTTTACACCCGCATATTTCTTTACCTAAAAGAAGAATTTCTGAGTTCTGACACTGAATACCTTCTGCCTTCCTCTTTTTGTCTTCCGCCATGTTGAATACACCAGTCTGGGTCTATAGAGGTGGACAGCGTGTCGAATACACCAGTAGAGGTGGACAGCGTGTCGAATACACCAGTAGAGGTGGACAGCGTGTCGAATACACCAGTAGAGGTGGACAGCGTGTCGAATACACCAGTAGAGGTGGACAGCGTGCCGAATACACCAGTAGATGTGGACAGCGTGCTGAAAACACCAGTAGAGGTGGACAGCGTGCTGAAAACACCAGTAGAGGTGGACAGCGTGTCGAATACACCAGTAGAGGTGGACAGCGTGTCGAATACACCAGTAGAGGTGGACAGCGTGCTGAAATACCAGTAGAGGTGGACAGCGTGTCGAATACACCAGTAGAGGTGGACAGCGTGCTGAAATACCAGTAGAGGTGGACAGCGTGTCGAATACACCAGTAGAGGTGGACAGCGTGCTGAAATACCAGTAGAGGTGGACAGCGTGCTGAAAACACCAGTAGAGGTGGACAGCGTGCTGAAAACACCAGTAGAGGTGGACGGCTTGCTGAAAACACCAGTAGAGGTGGACGGCGTGCTGAAAACACCAGTAGAGGTGGACAGCGTGCTGAAAACACCAGTAGAGATGGACAGCGTGCTGAAAACACCAGTAGAGGTGGACAGCGTGCTGAAAACACCAGTAGAGGTGGACAGCTTGCTGAAAACACAAGTAGAGGTGGACGGCGTGCTGAAAACACCAGTAGAGGTGGACAGCGTGTCGAATACACCAGTAGAGGTGGACAGCGTGCTGAAAACACCAGTAGAGGTGGACAGTGTGTCGAATACACCAGTAGAGGTGGACAGCGTGTCGAATACACCAGTAGAGGTGGACAGCGTGCTGAAAACACCAGTAGAGGTGGACAGCTTGCTGAAAACACCAGTAGAGGTAGACAGCGTGCCGAATACACCAGTAGAGGTGGACAGCGTGCCGAATACACCAGTAGAGGTGGACAGCGTGCCGAATACACCAGTAGAGGTGGACAGCGTGCTGAAAACACCAGTAGAGGTAGACAGCGTGCCGAATACACCAGTAGAGGTGGACAGCGTGCTGAAAACACCAGTAGAGGTGGACAGCTTACTGAAAACACCAGTAGAGGTAGACAGCGTGCTGAAAACACCAGTAGAGGTGGACACTGTGTTGCGCTGTTTTTACATACTGTATGCTCTCAAATATTATACCTTTGTAATGTGTATCACTATCATACCCTTGTAATATGTGCATTACTATTATAACTATGAAATATGTATTATAAACTGGTTGTTTTGAGCCCTGAATGTTGATTGGCTGAAAGCCATGGTATCTCAGACCGTATACCATGGGTATGACAAAAAAGTACAATTTACTGGTCTAATTACGTTGGTAACTAGTTTATAATAGTGATAAGGCAATAAGGTATTTGTGGTATATGGCCAATATACCACGGCTAAGGGCTGTGTCCAGGCACTCCGTGTTGCCTCTTGCGTAAGAACAGCCCTTAGCCATGGTATATTGGCCATACACCACACCTCCTCGGGCGTTATTGCTTAATTATAACTATGTAATATGTATAATAACTATGTACATTATTATAACTATGTAATATGTATTATAACTATGTACATTATTATAACTGTGATATGTACATTACTATTACAACTCTGCAAAATGTATTATAACTATGTAATAGGTATTATAACTATGTAATAGGTATTATAACTATGTAATATGTGTATTACTACTATAACTATGTAATCTGTACATTACTATTATAACTATGTCATAGGTATTATAACTATGTAATATTACATTACTATTAAAACTATGTAATATGTACATTACTATTACAACTATGTTATATGTATATTACTACTATAACTATGCAATAGGTATTATAACTAATATGTACATTACTATTATAACTATGTAATAGGTATTATAACTATGTAATATGTACATTATTATAACTATGTCATAGGTATTATAACTATGTAATAGGTATTATAACTATGTAATATGTATATTACTACTATAACTATGTAATATGTATATTACTATTATAACTATGTCATAGGTATTAAAACTATGTAATATTACATTACTATTATAACTATGTAATATGTACATTACTATTACAACTATCTTATATGTATATTACTACTATAACTATGCAATAGGTATTATAACTAATATGTACATTACTATTATAACTATGTAATAGGTATTATAACTATGTAATATGTACATTATTATAACTATGTCATAGGTATTATAACTATGTAATATGTATATTACTATTACAACTATGTTATATGTATATTACTATTATAACTATGCAATATGTATTATAACTATGTAATATGTAAATTATTATAACTATGTCATAGGTATTATAACTATGTAATATGTATATTACTATTACAACTATGTTATATGTATATTACTATTATAACTATGTAATATGTATTTTACTATCATAACTATGTAATATGTATATTACTACTATAACTATGTAATATGTATATTACTAATATAACTATGTAATATGTAAATTACTATCGTAACTATGTAATAGGTATTATAACTATGTAATATGTATATTACTACTATAACTATGTAATATGTATATTACTATTATAACTATGTAATATGTATTTTACTATCATAACTATGTAATATGTATATTACTACTATAACTATATAATATGTATATTACTACTATAACTATGTAATATGTATATTATTACTATAACTATGTAATATGTATATTACTACTATAACTATGTAATATGTATATTACTACTATAACTATGTAATATGTATATTACTACTATAACTATGTAGTATGTATATTACTACTATAACTATGTAATATGTATATTACTACTATAACTATGTAATATGTACATTACTATCATAACTATGTAATTGGTATTATAACTATGTAATATGTGTATTACTATTATAACTATGTAATATGCACATTACTATTATAACTATGTAATATGTATTATAACTATGTAATATGTATATTACTATTATAACTATGTAATATGTATTATAACTATGTAATATGTATATTACTACTATAACTATGTACATTACTATGATAACTATGTAATATGTATTATAACTATGTAATATGTACATTACTATCATAACTATGTAATAGGTATTATAACTACGTAATATGTATATTACTACTATAACTATGTAATATGTACATTACTATTATAAGTATAATATGTGCATTACTATAATAACTATGTAATAGGTATATTACTATTATAACTATGTAATAGGTATTATAACTATGTAATAGGTATATTACTATTATAACTATGTAATAGGTTTTATAACCATGTAATAGGTATTATAACTATATAATAGGTATACTACAACTCTGTAATATGTATTATAACTCTAATATGTATTATAACTATGTAGTATGTATTATAACTATGTAATATGTACATTGCTATTATAACTATGTAATATGTACATTGCTATTATAACTATGTAATATGTACATTGCTATTATAACTATGTAATATGTACATTACATTACTATTATAACTACGTAATACAATTTGAAAAAGTAAAAATTATGTTTTTTGATTACTATTCTTTCAACAATTTGAGGTATAATTGGAGCAATAGCTTTCTTCCGTCAGTAAAGGGAACATTCCAACCGAGCAACAACAAACTTCCGCTCAGCTCACCTTGATCATGTTCCATCTGGAGGTTGAATCATACTGTACAAAACACACATTTCTGGTAAAAACACACTATGCTTGTTGTGTTGTCAGAATCCTCATGTGTATACTGAACAAAAATATAAACGCAACATGCAACAATTTCAAAGATTTACTGAGTTATAAGGAAATCAGTCAATTGAAATAAATGCATTAGGCCCTAATCTATGGTTTCGCCATGACTGGGAATACAGATATGCATATGTTGGTCACAGATCCCTTTAAAAAAAAAGTAGGGGCGTAGATCAGAAAACCAGTCAGTATCTGGTGTGACCACCCTTTGCCTCATGCAGCAGGACACATCTCCTTCACATAGACTTGATCAGACTTGATTGTGGCCTCTGGAATGTTGTCCCATTCCTCTTCAATGGCTGTGTGAAGTTGCTGGATATTGGTGGAAACTGGAACACGCTGTCATACACGTTGATCCAGAGCATCTCAAACATGCTCAATGTGTGACATGTCTGGTTAGTATGCAGGCCATGGAAGAACTGGGACATTTTCAGCTTCCAGGAATTGTGTACAGATGCTTGCGGCATGGGGCCGTGGATTATCATGCTGAAACATGAGGTGATGGTCGCGGATGAATAGCACAACAATGAGCTTCAGGATGTCGTCATGGTACCACGATAAAATTAAATTGTGTTAGTTTACCGTAGCTTATGCCTGCCCATACCATAACCCCACCGCCACTATGGGGCACTCTGTTCACAACGTTGACATCAGCAAACTGCTCGCCCACACAACGCCATACACGTGGTCTGCGGTTGTTTTGAGCCCGGTTGGACGTACTGCCAAATCCTATAAAACAACTTTAGGTGGGTTATGACAGAGGTGGGTTATGACAGAGAAATGAACATTTAATTCTTTGAAAACAGCTCTGGTGGACATTCCTGCAATCAACATGCTAATTGCACACTCAAAACTTAAGACATCTGTGGCATTGCGTTGTGTGACAAAACTGCATATGTTATTGTTTCCAGCACAAGGTCTACATCCTCTACCTCTCCTGTCCTCCTCTACCTCTCCGGTCCTGTCCTGTCCTCCTCTAGTCCTCTACCTCTCCTGTCCTTATTCACCAGTCACCTTACGCAATGGATTCATTCCAGTGAGTCAGCAGCCAGCCAGCCAGCAACAGACAGAGTGGTCCTCCTCAGTCTGAAAGTCATGGCTGCTATGTCATTCATAGGAAAAGCTACTCTTTACCAATATTTCCCAAATCAAGGTCTGGCTGGGCCCTCCAGAGACTTCTATATTTTCTAAATCAAGGTCTGGCTGGGCCCTCCAGAGACTTCTATATTTTCTAAATCAAGGTCTGGCTGGGCCCTCCAGAGACTTCTATATTTTCTAAATCAAGGTCTGGCTGGGCCCTCCAGAGACTTCTATATTTTCTAAATCAAGGTCTGGCTGGGCTCTGCAGAGACTTCTATATTTCCCAAATCAAGGCCTGGCTGGGCCCTCCAGAGACTTCTATATTTTCCAAATTAAGGCCTGGCTGGGCCCTCCAGAGACTTTTATATTTTCCAAATTAAGGCATGGGTGGGCCCTCCAGAGACTTATATGAGGAAATTCCACTCACTCAATAGAAAGGAAATATGTATCATGTCAAGGGTCTTTCTGGATTGGATTTACAGGAAGACAAACTTCTCTAATCACTATAATTTTACTGGAAATACTGTAGTTTCAACATATAGGGAAAAGACAATAGCCTTTGATTCACGTTTCATGTACTGTTACTATGGTGTGACTTCTTGACGCACGGATCCCTTTAGCGGGATCATTTCATCAACAACCGCTGAATTGCAGAGCGCCAAATTCCCAAAAAATTGCTAAAAATATTTATATTCATGAAATCACAAGTGCAATATAGCAAAACACAGCTTAGCTTCTTGTTAATCCACCTGTCGTGTCCGATTTTGAAAATATGCTTTACAGCGAAAGCAATCCAAGCGTTTGTGTGAGTTTATCGATCACTAGACAAAACATTACGAACACCTAGCAGCAATGTAGATTGGTCACGAAAGTCAGAAAAGCAATAAAATTAATCACTTACCTTTGATGATCTTCGGATGTTTGCACTCACGAGACTCCCAGTTACACAATAAATGTTCCTTTTGTTCGATAAAGATTATTTTTATATCAAAAAACCTCCATTTGTTTGGCGTGTTATGTTCAGTATTCCACAGCCTTAGGCAGGTCAGCAAGGGTTGACGAAAATTCCAAATAGTATCCGTAAAGTTCATAGAAACATGTCAAACGTTTTTAATAATCAATCCTCAGGTTGTTTTTAACATAAATAATCGATAATATTTCAACTGGACGGTAAACTATTCAATAACAGAGATAAAGAAAATGTTGAGCTACAACTTTCGCACGCATGAACTAATGGAAGAACATTCAGCTATCCACTGACACGATTTGATAAATCTCGCTCATTTTTCAGAATAAAAGCTTGAAACTATGTCTAAAGACTGTTCACACCCTGAGGAAGCCATAGGAAAAGGAATCTGGTTGATATCCCTTTAAATGGACAAAAGGCAGGCAATGGAACAGTGATTTTTCAAAATAAAAGGCACTTCCGGGTTGGATTTCCTCAGGTTTTCGCCTGCAAAATCAGTTCTGTTATACTCACAGACAATATTTTGACAGTTTTGGAAACTTTAGAGTGTTTTCTATCCTACTCTGTCAATTATATGCATATTCTAGCATCTGGACCTGAGAAATAGGCAGCTTACATTGATAAGATATTACCCTCAATAAGACAATACACCTAATAACCTGGTTATATATCCACCTGACAATAACATTCCATCTTTGCAATGATTCAATGAAATGACATGATTGACATGGTAACTAACCCGCGTGTGAGTCAAGACAAGTGGGGTTGTTCGTTGTATGATTTGTGAATAAAGGTCCCACTCACTTAGCTACTTATTGAGAGAAGGGGTATACCTAAACCTCCACTGCAAAGCAGACAGAAACAAATCTTTACAGAGTTTGAATTTGTCAACAGAATTAACTCGGTCAACATGGTCTTTAGAACAATGGAGGGGAAATTATCAGTATGACATCATAGAATTTCTGCTTTGGGATGTCCCACATAATTACCCTAGACGTTATGATCTACAAAGACTGTACTGTAAATCTTCAGAGTCATGTTAGGTAACAGTCAAATCAAGAGCTGATAATGGTCATTCTAAAAGTGACACAAATCCTCCCCCCCTCCCCCCAAGTTACTCTGCTGAAAAAATGATCTTCAGTGTCAGGGTCTTTTAAACTCATTTGACAAATACCTCCTACCTTCCTACTAGAATGACCAACAAGGGGAACAGAAACCCAAACCAAACTAATACATTACCATTGGTCCTCAGTGGTACCATTTTCTTGACCTCGAGGCACCAGTTGAGCTTCTTCTCCTGCTCTAGGGAGCTCTGCATGGCCCTGTCCAAGATGGCTGCCTGAATGACCTGTTGGAAGGCCTGAGGGAACTGGCTCATGCTGATCATCTCCAGTGTGTACCGGTGCATGCCCCGCAGGTGGTGCATCAGGCTTTCACTGCCCGCCGGCTTCACTACATCGTTGGGCACCCGCTCCCGGATCTTGACCGCTTTCAGCAGGTTACTCACAAAGAGGAACTTGGGCAGGAAATTCTGTCCCTGGGACATGGTGTTCACCAGATGTAACGTGTACCAATGCAGAACTGAAGAGTAGGAAAACAGTTGTTGGTTGGTTTCATTGGCAGCAAGTGGTTCTGATCACTGGACTATATGGGACACTTCTAATACTAGAAAAGGGGGGGTCATGACTAAAGACAAACAGCTTTTGTGTTCTTTTCCAAGTTAGAATTCCCCCACAACCTCTGTTGCCCCAATGGGACTGAGGCACCCTCTACAAGCTGATGGTGATTTTTCAGACCCTAAGCCAAAGAACAGCTGTAGGCAGGGGCTAGTTTAAAAAAAAAGGCCCACTCACAACCACCATGACAGAAAAGTCATGCTTCGATAATACTGGCCATGATTGATGCATAAGAATTGCACAGAATGGAACTATTAAAAACCATAACAGTTCTTTCCATTTGTCAAATTGGAGGACCATTGAAACAGGAACTTGTCAGTCAGACATGACTTATAACATAACAATAGGCTCTTATGATGTTATTGAAGAGGTACCTAACTACAATGTGATAAAATAAGATGGTGCATATAATATACAGTGTATACATGTACAGTGACAACAAACTTTTCAAGCATCCTTCATCAATTACAGTATAGCCTACCTTGAAGGCGCATAATGTAATTGTAGAATAACCTCTAAATAGCTATGTAATAAGGAGTGTCGTTCTTTCGATATTGGCAGACTTTGGTCAGAGCACGGGGAATCGTGAGCGCTGCAGTTGACACAAAAGACAGTAACAGGAGCCTGCTGACTGACGTTCGAATTACTTAGTCCATTCCTCTGACAGCAACGTTTGAAACATTGTAACATTGCATCGCGAGTATTGTCATAAACATAGTTACAATGTAACATTAACTATTAATTCCATATTTAATTGCTTGAGGGTGACGTCTTCGTAAACAATGGCGCCCACCGACGTGCGCAACCTCGGTCTGTCTCCCCAGAAACACAACAATGCAACGACTTATAGTATATAGATTTCAAACGCTAAAACGAAAGTGAGTTCCAATTATTGATAGAGAAACATATAGAATATGAATGAATATTACCTGTACACTAAGACCACCAACAAAGCCCTAAGGATGCTCCTGGTAGTCCTCTGCCACTTCTATCAGGGTAACCGCGGCAGTCCAAACAGCGCCATTCAGCCTTCTTCACAATCAATTATATGTTGGTATGTTTACTCTATAGGCTGTCAAAGCACAGATCACGTCCTCCAACTTAATGTAGTTCATGTAGATTGCGGAAAAGCCCAGGCAGACAAAGGGGATTTCCAGTGTTAGGGACTTTCCACTTATCTCTCACAGCCTTCAGACGCAGTTACATCTCACACACATAGGGGGTGTTTGAGCAAAGCGCCATTAGGCTACGTTCTCTGGGTCGTGTTGGTGACGAATAGTGCACTGAAATGCATGGTCCCACCTACTGTGCACAATGGAGGCGCGTCAGTGAGCACAAAGAGGGAGTGTCTTTTTTTAATGAGACAGCTAGCCCTAGAATAAATAATTATATTGGACTGAGATAAGTCATAAATCTGACCTAAATCCTGACTCACGATTAAAATGTAGGCGTTGGCCTACATACCCTAGTCTTATTATGGGAGAAATGTATTTCCACAATCCTATGCATTGCCATGAATAGAATAGAATGGAATAGAATGAAATGGAATGGAATGGAATGGAATTTAATTTAATTTAATGAAATGGATTAGAATGGAATGGAATTTATTGTCCATTTGGTTAGAATGGCTGCTGGTCCACCTCTCTAACCTCTCAAAAATAACTACATGTTTGTTACATGTGGGTAGGCCTACAGTAAATAAGATTAAGATTTAAATAACTTTATTGGTCAATTGCACACAAGGTCCAACCGAAATTTGACTTACGCTTTTAACCCAACACTCCGAAAGACACACATACTTACATATCCAGGTTTTTGGAGAGGTGCGGGGTAATTACAGTGTAGGAAGGCGAAGCATACTGTAGTCACATAATTACACCTATACAGCATGTGCTTAAATGATTTGCAAGCAAACTTACATGGAGATTACTGATTCATCTAAAATAATACTTCTAGGGTGATGGGGCTTACCCACAATTCATTTGAGTTTATTAACACATCTAATCCATATAAAGGATATGTGTAATTACCCATAACCTCGTGTCTACTCTATATAGACAGCTATTTGCAGCAGCATAGCCCTCAGCTACACAGAGCATCATACTTTAGCTGCATTGTATATAAAGACTGTTTAGGGGCTCCCCCTCTGGTGTAATGCAGTCTGATGAAGGTCATTTGCAGCCACTGTAGAGGAAGTCAGGTAAGAGCTGGTCCTCTACCAGATAGCAACTTCTTCTGTGCAGTGTAGAACATTGAGCTGACAAGGTAAAAATCTGTTGTTCTGCCCCTGAACATGGCAGTTAACCCACTGTTCCCTGGTAGGCTGTCATTGTGAATAAGAACTTGTTCTTAACTGACTTGCCTAGTTAAATAAAGGGGGAAAAAAGCTTGAGTCATCATAGTCTATCTAGCTGGTTCATTGTCTTTAGATATCAAGCAGCAGTGCCATCTATTGGATAAAGGTGTACAAATAATTCAGGAAAAAGCAACACAAGGGGGCAGACATGTTCCATGATGAGAATGTCACAGAACTAAAGGTGTCCTATCATCCAAAAAGCAAAGGCTCCATACTCTGCAATGGTTTAAATACTCCATAAAAGTGCAAAACATAAATGATGCCAACATACCTCACTCAAAACCAGTTCTCAACATCATCAACCAGAATGAGTTGTATAGCCATGTCTTAAATTCCAATACTGATGGGTTCCCTCACTATCATGTGGTTGCCTTCATTCCACATATAGCTGCTTAATAACTACAATATTATTGTTATGGTTGGTTACTGCTGTGTTTTAATCCATGGCTTATTCACGCCAAGACAAAAATAGGACATAATATGGATTAATACACAGTAAACAATGAGGGTTTGTTACATAGAATAAGTCAAGAATTCTAATTGTATGGTCTGATCAATGGAACGTTAATGTGGAGATAGGGTGCACACGAAAAATATACAACTTTGTTCTTGCAAAGTGTTTTACATTTATTGTATTCAATATTTAGCCAGCCCTGACATTTTGGCTGCTGCCTTTCTCAAGGGATGCTGCTAATGGTCAATGGACTTTACCAATGAGAAATGTAACCACAGTCATACACAGCAAATGTTTGACTTTATTGGATCACCTGCTACAGTAAACAGGACCAAAGTAACACTCAGCTCTCTATCATGCTAAATAGCAGTCCCAGTATTTCTGAACTTCATGGAACAAATTGAAAGGGCCTTTTGTCTACTGTGTGCAAAGGGAAGAACAAAGTGTTGTATCATAAACATAAACCGAATGGCTGGGTGTGCTCTTATGATCACATCGTTTTACATTTTCAGTTTTAAAGTGCAGTAAATGCATTTTGCACACTCAAATAACATAACCATAAAATTATATTTATGGACATCCTACAGCCTTTTGTATTTTCTTGCCTGGCTCTTTATCATGTGGCGTAGCACCTGCTAAACTGACAGTTGTAATAGTATGATAAACCATGGAGGTTGTGTGATGTACTGATTGACTGTTGAATCTGCACCTGAGGGGTTAGAACCTAACTGCCAAGCATGGAAATTACAGGGCAAATCATTGCCATACCATTGGCACCATTGCCATCTTGAGTCCGAAAGGAGGTGGGCAGATTGGTCCCTTACTTTTCACAAAAACGCAAAGGCGTGCTCTTTATGTAAGTAGGGGAAGTCTATAAAAATAAGCCTCTGCTCTCCTCACCGGCAGTTTACCACTAAAACATTTTTATAATCAGCCTTTATTGTTCATTCCCTCCTTGTGGGAGATGCGCCCATTTTCATTTTTTAAAAGGGCAAATCAACCATAAATCAGTTTATAAACTGCGGCGGCGGTTGAGAATGCCTGGATGAATATTCATTAGACTTCCTCAAGCTGCCACACACTGTGATTCATTAGGCATATGTAAATATCACTCACTTTAATTGCCCCTAAACTGACTCAACATAATGTTGTCATTAGCAAATTATTACTTATTTGTGAAACTAATGGTACAGTATGGTGTGCATGCTAACAAACCCACGTATATGATTACAATTATAATCCCCTTTTTCAGGGCAGTTTGCTGTCCCATTGTCAGGGTGTTGAGGAGTCTGATGTATTATGGACAGAGTTGGGGTGATGGTAATGAGTGAGTTAGGGAGGAAGGTGGATGCTCTCGTCTGCACGGTTGATGTGCCAACAATTAAACAAACTGGCACTTTGATAGGTTTAGGACACCGTTGATCTTCCTCTCCCTCCCTGCCCTCCCATCACACACATGGCAGCAGCGCTCCTTCACCATCCCTTCTATCCCTCTCATTTGCAGTGATTACCAGGATTAGTATCGCTGACTGGGAGCATTAGCAGAGACGTGCTGTAGAGGTGAGGCAGGGGCTGTACACTGTAGTGTGTGACTGTAGTGTAGTTTGCCTCTCACAATGTTCTCCATTTGCTGCAACCTATAGGAAAAACACAACATTTTCATATTTTAAAATGCATCAAGACTGGAATCAAGTGCATAAAGTGCATCAAGACTGGAATCAAGTGCATAAAGTGCATCAAGACTGGAAATGTTGCAAACCATCTTTCGTTTACACCCACTTTGTCATAAAAAATGATCACATTTTTTGTTCTCTTTAAAAGTGGAATTTATAGAAAATTATAAATACAAACAAATGTTCACTGATAATAGATTCTGTGCTCTTTCTTTTCTTCATTTGCCCCTATAAGAATAAAATACACATTTTTATTTCAGGTGTTGATAAATGCTTCTAATGTTTTCAAAACATTTGTGTTTGATATGTTGCTTAAAAATATCAACAGTACCTCTATAAAGTGCCAAATTAGCTACATAAAAAAATGATTACCAAATTTTTATGCATATAATTTTTTTAATAAATGTGGCTTTTTCAGCTTTGTTAGTTATTGCTAATGAGATCAGAATTCTTTAATTCAGTTAATTGATTTACTCAAATGAACAACTTTAACTTCAATTTCAGTCTTTCTTCTGTGGATTCTGTAGATTATGCTCCAATTCAACATTCTCAAAATGCTATCTGAACAGAGAAAACAATTTCCTTGAATTACATTTTGAACCAATAGGGGTTTCCTTTGTCAATATACTTACTGTTATAAACAAATTATCCTCAGCTATTTATTTAGTCAGTCCTTAACATAGAAATTCAGCTTTTTTCAGCTAGGGATTTCATGATAATGAGAGTATTCATGATTAGTGTTTGTTGTTTTCTGTTTTCTGTTATGAAGACTGGTCTGAAAATGAGACTGTTCAGTAGTCCAGGCACGTATCACAAGGAGACAAAGCCATGTTCCACCTTAACAGATCGTTAACCTGAAACAGGTCCAGGTTCTTGTTATTCAGTTGGGAATATATTCAGGGGGAAATAGTGTAAATGTGCTTGATGCCACATTATTTGAACACTAATCCCAAACTCTTGGCTGTCACAAACATGCACATTTTTTACAACCCAGCAATTAAGCTGTTTGTAGTTTTTAAGGGGACAGTAACGATTGGCACAATAACCATGACAAAACAGTCAAACAAACAAAAAAGAACAGGGAGAAAGAGGGAGGAGAGGGGGGGGGGGGGAGGGAGAAGGAGAGAGAGGGATGAAGAGGGAGAAGGGAGAGAGAGAGAGAGAGAGAGAGAGAGAGAGAGAGGGGAGAAAGGGAGAAGGAAAGGGAAAAAGAGAAGGATAGGGGGAGAAGGGGAAGAGTGAGGGAGGGAGAAGGTGGAGAAGGAGGAGAGGGAATGGGAGGAGAGGGAGAAGAGGGAGAAGGGAAGGGAGAAGGAGTGGGAGAAGGAGTGGGAGAAGGAGAGGGAGAAGGAGAGGGAGAAGGAGTGGGAGAAGGAGTGGGAGAAGGAGAGGGAGAAGGAGTGGGAGAAGGAGTGGGAGAAGGAGAGGGAGAGGGAGAGGGAGAGGGAGAAGGAGAAGGAGAGGGAGAGGGAGTGGGAGAAGGAGAGGGAGAAGGAGTGGGAGAGGCGTTGTCGCGGTGCGGTAGTGAGTATGTCTGGGAGAGGGACAGGCTAAGGCAGAGCGGAGGCTTACCCAGAGACAAGCAGTCAGTAGGGGACAGGGCTGTGGCCATATGCCTCTGCTCAACCACTACCCCCTCCTTCCTCTGGCAACCCAGTATGGTCCACACAGAGGGGTGCCCTGTCCAGGGAGACGTACGTCAGGCCATCTGTTAAAGGAATTTGGGGAGTGAGGTGCTTCCTTGGTTAGCCTAATACTGAGATTAGATTTAGGATGATTAGGCTAACTAGGGATTCCATGACCATGAGTGGTGCCCTGATTCCTTATACAGGGTCATCCCCATCATTTGGTAATTCATGGTTATGGTGAGGATTAGGGTAAGAATAGATGTCCCTGGATCAGTGCATCCATACTCGCTCAACAGGTCAAAATCTAAACTTTTACTATACATGTAGTATGTGCAGGGATGATATTCTGCATGCAGTCAATGGTGTAACAAAAAGGGAAACATATCTAACAAAATGTCGTTGTTTGAGTCATTTATGGTTTATTTTTTTATTTAACCTTTATTTTATAAGGGGGAAATAACAATAGACCTAGGTCTATTTTACAAATGTGCCCTGTATATACAATACAAATACAGTGGGGCAAAAAAGTATTTAGTCAGCCACCAATTGTGCAAGTTCTCCCACTTAAAAAGATGAGAGAGGCCTGTAATTTTCATCATAGGTACACTTCAACTATGACAGCCAAAATGAGGGAAAAAAATCCAGAAAATCACATTGTAGGATTTTTAATGAATTTATTTGCAAATTATGGTGGAAAATAAGTATTTGGTCAATAACAAAAGTTTATTTCAATACTTTGTTATATACCCTTTGTTGGCAATGACAGAGGTCAAACGTTTTCTGTAAGTCTTCACAAGGTTTTCACACACTGTTGCTGTACTGTGCAAGTAGGCTGATAGTAGACCTACTGTTGAAATAGGCTGTCAACTGAGTCAGAAAAAAAAAATTCTTCAGATTTTCACTCTCAAAGTAACACTTTTTTAAAAGAAAAATAACAAAAAAAACGATGTTCTAAGTCCACAACAATACTTAAAGCACATCAGGAGACCACTTTTGAGGTCTGGGAAAAATATAAGAAATATACATTTTTGAGTGTAGTTACCTTTTAATTCAACTGGCAGCACTGTTGTTTGATTAGCTGTGTTTCTGTAGCAAACATGAGATGGAGTTTGCAAAACAAATGGCTCCTGGATTAACGCAAATAATCATATAATTCTGCCAGGTAGGCATAAGCTACTTGGTAGCTAGTTAACATTTAATTGAGAAGGTTATAGGGAAAGCCTTTCTATTTACCAGAAGATGGTAATGCCTATCATTAGCATCGCTATATTTTTGCTGTTCCTCAATTGTTTTCAACCTGGACGTTTTACTTCATATTATGAGGCATGTCTTACTTTGCTTCAAAGTAACCTATAGTCAAAATCCCACCATAGAAATGTGGAGGTAATTATTTTATAAAAACTTCCTCATATTTGCTCTCCTGTACTATTGGTTTTCAAATAAATTTTCTTTGATTGTCTATCAGCCAAAGGAATTAACCTACTCATGTTAGCAACCCATGATAGTTGTTGCATCTTTAGATCTCCGCTCTTTCTAATTTTATAACAGATATTTCCATCCCTGTCACCACTTGCATGTGTGGTGCACATTTTTCCGCAAATTGAATTTGGAACATTTGTGTGTAGGCCTACTGCCGTGTGCATATTGTTGCGGTTAACATTGTAAAGAAATAATTGTTAAACATTCTGATCTGTTCCATCAGCCTTATTAAGTGATATATACCTTAAGGGCCAATCACTGCTTTGTGTTTGCCTGTCAAGCTTGTCATCAGAGTGCGCAGCTGAACACTGTATGCTGGAAAAACACTTGGTTTGTTAGTTTTGATTAAAACGAAACCGGTAATAATTAAATATGAATACCAAACGTGTTTTTGTGTGGATTCCGCGAGTGCTAGCTGGCTGTACTACAGACACCTGTCGTCGTCCTGGGAAAGACTCATTGTTATCTTTTCATAAAACAACTGGTTACAGTAAAGAGCAAACCTGGATACTAAGGAGATCCTGAGGGAATTCGATGAGTACCAACAGCTTTACGCTTTGGAGAAACAACATACTCCATCACAGAAAGATCCGACATCCTCACAAAATAACTTTAACCCAACAAAATAAAGAAAAACAGATTCATCTACAGACATGGACGATTTACTTACTGTTGAAGTAGAGGCTAGTGCTCTGGCTAGAATCCATGCAACACTGGAAAAGTTGTGTGAGGAGGTAGCAGGGCTAACCCTAACCCTAGCTGAGGGGGAGTTTAGAGTTTAGCCAGAGTGAAATTCTCACGCTTCAAGGAGAGAACAAGGCACTCACAGCCAAGGTTAAAATCCACAATTCCAACATGGGTTGTCTACTCAGGGAAAACAAGGTAATGAAGGAGTCGCTACTAAACATACAAAGTCGTAGCATGCATGAAAATATATATTTTTTCTGGGATTCCTGAGGATGCATCCAATAATCCAGAGGGCGCGATCAGAGAATTCATGTAATCTGCCTTGAAACTTCCAAAAGAGACTGTAAACAAGGTGGCTTTCCACCAAGTACACAGACTTGGAGCTCGGAGCGACAAGACCAAGGCTCCCCGACCGATCATCGCAAAATTTGAACACTACCAACAAAAGGAGCTGATCAAAAGCAGGGGAAGGGAGCTAAAAGGGACCAAATTTGGTCTCCATGACCATATTCCAAGGGAGATAAAGAGACTGTTTCCGGTACAGCTGCAACAGAGGGAGGGTAAGAGTGCCTTTCTCATTGTGACAAATTCTTTATAGATGGATAGCTATTCCGAGACAGCTCCATAACACCATGGCTGTACTAGATTCTACCTGGACTTTACATTACAAAAAAAAGAAAGTATGGGAACTGTAAAAATATCTGAACACAATGAAGTGGATATGAACACACAAGTACTCAATTACATGCCCACTTACACACGGATTTATATACACACACACCTAATCCCGCTCTCTTCTCTCACTCTCTTGGTTTATTAATCTATATGGTCAAAATCAGGATGATCCATACTTCTTAGAAAATATTTAAACCAATTTATTGAACTTACAGGCAATGAATTATCAAATCATTATGGCAGGACACTATAACACAGTGTTAAGTACCTCAATGGATCGTAAAGGTAATCTCTACAAACTATCATCACCGTGCCCTTAAGGAAATCACAAATATTATGGACACATTAGAAATAATGGATATTGGAGACTAAAAATCCCTGACCTAGTGAGATATACATGGAGGAGACTTAAGCAAGCTAGTCGTCTTGACTACTTTCTTGTCTCTTTCACTCTTGCATCAAATGTAAAAACAACATTTTATAGGAGACAGAATGCAATCGGATCATCATCTAATTGGCCTTCACATAACTCTTATAGAATTTCCACGTGGACGGGGATATTGGTAATTTAATCAAAGTTTACTGGAGGACAACTTATTTTTAACTAAGACAAAATAATTTATAACTGAATTTTTCCAGTATAATATAGGTTCAGCAAATCCCCTTATTGTTTGGGATACCTTTAAATGTACCTTCAGAGGTCATTCAATTCAATATTCATTAATAATAAAAAAGCAGTTTCTTGCTAAAGAGACAAGACTAACAAGGGAAATACATTAACTAATAGTAAGGGTAGATAGCAATAAAAACGATACTACAGAGATACAAAATAAGTTAGAGGAGAAACAAAAAAGAACTTGAGGAACTTATTCAAGAACCATCTAATGTAATCTATTACAAAAATAAAGCAAACTGGATGGAATATGGAGAAAAATGCACAAAATACTTCCTGAATCTCCAATACAGGAACGCTAACAAAAATAATTTGCAGAAACTCTGAAGACGGAGTCATCTATAATTCTCCGAATGATATTTTAAAAGAGGAAGCTAAATATTTTAGGCAGATGTTCTCTTTTCCGTCTCATCCTCTACCACTGAAGGAAGATTACGGTAAGGAATCCTTTCCAAATAATATAAACAATTTAAAATGAACAAATGTACAGAAAGATCAGTGTGAAGGCCAAATTACAGAGGAATAACTTTTTGAGGCTATTAAATCCTTTCAGTCTGTAAAAACCCCAGAGCTTGATGGCATACCGGTAGAGGTATATCAAGCCTTTTTTGATATACTAAAAGCTCCATTGTTAGATTGTTTTAACTACTCCTATAGAAATGGTAGTCTGTCAGGTACTCAGCAGGAAGGTCTGATTTCTCTATTATTAAAACAAGACCCAGATGACAAATATAAAGATCCAGTCTATCTAAAAAACTGGAGGCCCCTTACACTTCAATGTTGTGATGCAAATATACTAGCGAAATGCATAGCACTCAGAATTAAAAGGGTTTTACCAGGTATTGTTCATCCTGATCAGACAGGTTTTTTACATGGACGATACATTGGAGATAATATACGACAACTACTAGAAATAATAGAACATCATGAAACATATAAGAAGCCAGGCCTGGTATTTATAGCGCATTTTGAAAAGGCATTTGATAAAGTAAGACTGAATTTGATTAATAAATGCCTGGATTTTTTCAATGTCGATGATTCTCTTTTAAAATGGGTAAAAAATAATGTATAGCAACCCCAGGTGTAAAATAGGAAATAATGACTACTTCTCAGAGAGTTTTGAATTGTCAAGAGGAGTTAAATAAGGGTGTCTGCTGTCCCCATATCTATTCATTATGGCCATCGAAATGCTAGCTATTAAAATCAGATGCAATAGCAACATTAGAGGGTTAGAAATCCAAGGCTTAAAAACAAAGGTGTCCATGTATGCTGATGACTCAAGTTTTATATTAAGTCCGCAAGCTAGATCCTTGCAATGTCTCATTGAAGATCTAGATAACTTTTCTGCACTCTCTGGACTAAAACCTAATTATGATAAGTGTTCAATATTACGTATTGGATCTTTAAAAAATACAACTTTTACATTACCCTGCAGGTTACCTATAAAATGGGCTGATGGTGAAGTAGACATACTTGGTATTCATATCACAAAATATATAAATAATTCTCCACAATGAATTTCAATAGAAAACTGGTAAAAAATAGACAAGATCCTGCAACCATGGAGAGGTAAATACCTGTCGATTTATGGGAAAATTGCCCTGATTAACTCCTTAGTCATATCTCAGTTTACTCACTTACTTATGGCGCTGCCTACTCCTGATGATTCGTTTTTCAAATCATATGAGCAAAAAATATAAACCAGACAAAATAAAACGAGCCTATCTATATAATGAATATGAATTGGGTGGGTTGAGACTATTAAATATAAAAGCACTAAACCTCTCTCTAAAAGCTTCACTTATTCAAAAGTTTTACTTGAACCCTAAGTGGATCTCAAGTAGATTACTAAGAAAAGCTCATCCATTGTTTAAAAATTGCCTTTTTGCCTTTGTGCAGATTGCCATGTCTCATTTTCAATTAATTGAAAATTAGACCTTTTTCAAAGTATCTCTCTTTTTAAACAAGCATTGCAGAGCTGGCTACAATTTAAATTTCATCCCCCTGAAAACATATTACAACAAATATTATGGCTGAATTCAAATGTGCTGGTTGATAAAATACCTGTATTTATGGGAAAGATGTTTGAAAAGGGTATTTTGTTCTTAAATTATATTGTAAATTGTAATGGTAGAGTTATGTCCTTCATGGAGTTATCAGAATTGTATGGGAAGGTCTGCTCAATCCAAGAGTAAAACCAATTGATTACAGCATTACCCCAAAAATGGAGGAGGCAGGTGGCAGCGGGAGGAGGTAGGGAACTGGTCTGTCTGCCCAATATAAAGGATCAAAACTGTCAGAGGAATAAAAATAGCATAAACAGGAAAGAATACCAGTTTCATTTGAGGACCAGGATGTTGACAACTGTGCCATACAGATTGCAAAATAGTTGGGAAGAGATTTTTGATGTACCGATTCCATGGTACAGGCAGTATGAGTTGATAAAGTTAATAAAACAATGCAAGATTCAAGACTTCGTGCTTTTGAGATAAATTATAATATAGAATTCTTGCCACCAACAAAATGTTGAATATTTGGGGCATAAAATCATCAAAGCGCTGCAGATTTTGTTGTGAGGATACAGAATCAATAGACCATATATTTTGATATTGCCCTCAGGTAGCCTGTTTCAAATCAAATCAATTCAAAGTTTATTTGTCACGTGCGCCGAATACAACAGGTGTAGACCTTACAGTGAAATGCTTACTTATGCTTACTTACTACCAAATAGTGCAGAAAAGCTATTAGGTGAACAATAGGTAAGTAAAGAAATAAAAACAACAGTAAAAAGACAGTGAAAAACAGTAGTGAGGCTATATACAGTAGCGAGGCTATAAAAGTAGCGAGTCTACTTACAGACACCGGTTAGTCAGGCTGATTGAGGTAGTATGTACATGTAGATATGGTTAAAGTGACTATGCGTATATGATAAACACAGAGTAGCAGTAGCGTAAAAGAGGGGTTTGCGGGTGATGGGTGGAGGGACACAATGCAGATTAGCCAATGTGCGGGAGCACTGGTTGGTCGGGCCAATTGAGGTTGTATGTACATGAATGTATAGTTAAAGTGACTATGCATGTATGATAAACAGAGAGTAGCAGCAGTGTAAAAGATGGGTTTGGGGGGGCCACACAATGCAGATAGTCCGGGTAGCCATTTGATTACCTGTTCAGGAGTCTTATAGCTTGGGGGTAAAAACTGTTGAGAAGCCTTTTTGTCCTAGAGTTGGGCACTCCGGTACAGCTTGCCATGCAATAGTAGAGAGAACAATCTATGACTGGGGTGGCTGGGGTCTTTGACAATTTTTAGGGCCTTCCTCTGTGACCGCCTAGAGGTCCTGGATGGCAGGCAGCTTAGCCCCAGTGATGTACTGGGCCGTACGCACTACCCTCTGTAGTGCCTTGTGGTCAGAGGCCGAGCACAAGGCCATACCAGGCAGTGATGCTGTACCAGGCAGTGATGCAACTGTCGTACCAGGCAGTGATGCAACCAGTCAGGATGCTCTCGATGTTGCAGCTGTAGAACCTTTTGAGGATCTCAGGACCCATGTCAAATCTTTTCTGAGGGGGAATAGGCTTTGTCGTGCCCTCATCACAACTGTCTTGGTGTGTTTGGACCATTCTAGTTTGTTGGTGATGTGGACATTATGGAACTTGAAGCTCTCAACCTGCTCCACTACAGCCCCGTCGATGAGAATGGGGGGGCGTGCTCGGTCCTCCTTTTCCTGTAGTCCACAATCATCTCCTTAGTCTTGGTTACGTTGAGGGATAGGTTGTTATTCTGGTGTAACAGTATAACTTTAAACCGTCCCCTCGCCCCGACACGGGCGCGAACCAGGGACCTTCTGCACACATCAACAACAGTCGCCCACGAAGCGTCGTTACCCATCGCTCCACAAAAGCCGCGGCCCTTGCAGAGCAAGGGGCAACACTACTTCTAGGTTTCAGAGCAAGTGACGTAACTGATTGAAATGCTACTAGCGCGTACCCGCTAACTAGCTAGCCATTTCACATCCGTTACACTGGCACCACCCGGCCAGGTCTCTGACCTCCCCCTATAGGCTGTCTCGTCGTTGTCGGTGATCAGGCCTACCACTGTTGTGTCGTCTGCAAACTTAATGATGGTGTTGGAGTTGTGCCTGGCCATGCAGTCGTGGGTGAACAGGGAGTACAGGATGGGACTGAGCACGCACCCCTGGGTGGCTCCAGTGTTGAGGATCACCGTGGTAGATGTGTTGCTACCTACTCTCACCACCTGGGGGTGCCCGTCAGGAAGTCCAGGATCCAGTTGCAGAGGGAGGTGTTTAGTCCCAGGATCCTTAGCTTAGTGATGAGCTTTGAGGGTACTATGGTGTTGAATGCTAAGCTGTAGTCAATGAATAGCATTCTCACATAAGTGTTCCTTTTGTCCCGATGGGAAAGGACAGTGTGGAGTGCAATAGAGATTGCATCATCTGTGGATCTGTTTGAGCGGTATGCAAATTGGAGTGGGTCTAGGGGTTTCTGGGATAGTGGTGTTGATGTGAGCCATTACCAACCTTTCAAAGCACTTCATGGATGTGGACGTGAGTGCTCCGGGTCTGTAGTCATTTAGGAAGGTTGCCTTTGTGTTCTTGTGCACAGGGACTATGGTGGTCTGCTTGAAACATGTTGGTATTACAGACTCAATCAGGGACATGTTGAAAATGTCAGTGAAGACACCTGCCAGTTGGTTAGCACATGCCCGGAGCACACATCCTGGTAACTTGTCTGGCCCCGCAGCCTTGTTTATGTTGACCTGTTTAAAGGTCTTACACACGTCGGCTACGGAGAGCGTGATCACACAGTCGTCCGGAACAGCTGATGATCTCATGCATGCCTCAGTATTGCTTGCCTCAAAGCGAGCATAGAATGGATTTAGCTTGTCTGGTAGGCTTGTGTCACTGGGCAGCTCGCGGCTGTGCTTCCCTTTGTAGTCTGTAATGGTTTGCAAGCCCTGGCACATAAGACGAGCGTCGGAGTCGGTGTAGTATGATTCAATCTTAGCCCTGTATTGAAGCTTTGCCTGTTTGATGGTTCGTCGCAGGGCATAGCAGGATTTCTTGTTAGCTTCCGAGTTAGAGTCTCGCACCTTGAAAGCGGCAGCTCTACCCTTTAGCTCAGTGCGAATGTTGCCTGTAATCCATGGCTTCTGGTTGGGGTATGTACGTACAGTCACTGTGGGGACGATGTACTCGATGCACTTATTGATGAAGCCAGTGACTGATGTGGTGTACTCCTCAATGCCATCGGAAGAATCCGTGTGGTCCCGTGTGGCTCAGTTGGTAGAGCATGGCGCTTGCAACGCCAGGGTGGTGGGTTCAATCCCCACGGGGGGACCAGGGTTCAATTCCCACGGGGGGAACAGGATGAATATGTATGAACTTTCCAATTTGTAAGTCGCTCTGGATAAGAACGTCTGCTAAATGACTTAAATGTAATGTTCCAGTCTGTGATAGCAAAACAGTCCTGTAGTTTAGCATCTGCTTCATCTGACCACTTTTTTATAGACCGAGTCACTGGTGCTTCCTGCTTTCATTTTTGCTTGTAAGCAGGAATCAGGAGGATAAAGCTGTGGTTGGATTTACCAAATGGAGGGCGAGGGAGAGCTTTGTACGCGTCTCTATGTATGGAGTACAGATGATCTAGAATTTTTTCCCCTCTGGTTGCACATTTAACCTGTTGATAGAAATTTGGTAGAACTGGTTTAAGTTTCCCTGCGTTAAAGTCTCCGGCCACTAGGAGAGCCGCCTCTGGGTGAGTGGTTTCCTGTTTGCTTATTTTCTTATACAGCTGACTGAGTGCGGTCTTAGTGCCAGCATCTGTCATCCACGAATGTATAGCTGAAAACTCTCTTGGCAGGTAGTGTATCCTGCAATTTATCACAATATATTCTACTTCAGGCGAGCAAAATCTAGAGACTTCCTCAGATTTCGTGCACCAGCTGTTGTTTACAAATATGCACAGACCACCCCTCCTCGCCTCCTCGTGTGCTGTTCAATCTTGCCGGTGCAGCGTATATCCCGCTAGCTGAATATCCATGTCGTCATTCAGCCACGATTCCGTGAAACATAGGATATTACAGATTTTGATGTCCTGTTGGTAAGATATTCGTGATCGTACCATGTCTAATTTATTGTCCAGTGATTGCACGTTGGCGAGTAATATTGACGGTAACGGCAGCTTTCCCACACACCTTCTGCAGGTCCTCACGTGGCATCCCGCTCTGTGTCCTCTGTACCGGCGTCTCTTCCTCTTGCAAATAACGGGGATGTCAGCCCTGTCGGGTGTTTGGAGAATGTCCAGTGCATCCTGCTTGTTGAAGAAAAAATCTTTGTCTAATCCGAGGTGAGTGATCGCTATCCTGATATCCAGAAGCTCTTTTTTGCCGTAAGATACGGGTTGCAGCAACATTATGTACAAAATAAGTTACAAATAACGCAAAAAAAACCTGATGCCATTTCTTCCGGCGCCATTTGTGTGGTCTCAGGTTCAGGAATAGCTGAAAATGCATAGCATTGATCTAAAATTGACCCTAGAAATAGTACTGTTAGGAGATCTGTAGAGACCGGGTCAGTCAATTACTAATATACTAATACTCTTAGTAAAAGTATTTATCTTCAACTCGCAATCTGTGGATTCTATTCAATGAGATAGATTGAAATTGTACGTTAAACATCACATAATAGTTGAAAGATATGTGTTGCGTAGAAATCCGAAGAGGGTGGCCAGCAGAGATAGATGGGATAGGCTGAGGGAAGCTGAGGGTTGCGATGTGGAATTGGAGACAAGTGGGAGTGGAGTTGTTGTGCGGGAGACAGAATGATGGTCAAAGATTAAAGTAAAAAATGAAGTCAAAATAAAACATAATAAAAGTACATTTGAATGACACTAAGTGGCAGTGTTTTTACAACTAATGCCGGTTTGCCTGAGGCTGGTGCCGTGCAGGTGTTTGTACACATGCATATACACACACTCTCATTCAAATAAACACATACAAGAACACACACATAGATGTAATAGTGGCAGACATGCACACAAACATATACAGTAGGCATTGCTGTTGTGATTTTAGTTGTTTTTATTTATTTTTATATATAGTTGAAGTCAGAAGTTTACATACACCTTAGCCAAATCAATTTGAACTCAGGTTTTCACAATTCCTGACATTTAATCCTAGTAAAAACCTGTCTTAGGTCAGTTAGGATCACCACTTTATTTTAAGAATGTGAAATGTCAGAATAATAGTAGAGAGAATGATTTTTTTCAGCTTTTATTTCTTTCATCACATTCCCAGTGGGTCAGAAGTTTACATACACTCAATTAGTATTTGATAGTGTTGCCTTTCAATTGTTTAACTTGGGTCAAACGTTTCTGGTAGCCTTCCACAAGCTTCCCACAATAAGTTGGGTGAATTTTGGCCCATTCCTCCTGACAGAGCTGGTGTAACTGAGTCAGGTTTGCAGGCCTCCTTGCTCGCACACGGTTTTTCAGTTCTGCCCACACATTTTCTATAGGATTGAGGTCAGGGCTTTGCGATGGCCGATTCCAATACCTTGACTTTGTTGTTCTCAAGGCATTTTGTCACAACTTTGGAAGTATGCTTGGGGTCATTGTCCATTTGGAAGACCCATTTGCAACCAAGCTTCAACTTCCTGACTGATGTCTTGAGATGTTGCTTCAATATATCCACATAATGTTCCTGCCTCATGATGCCATCTATTTTGTGAAGTGCACCAGTCCCTCCTGCAGCAAAGCACCCCCAAAACATGACGCTGCCACCCGCATGCTTCACGGTTGGGATGGTGTTCTTCGGCTTGCAAGCGTCCCACTTTTTCCTCCAAACATAACGATGGCCATTATTGCCAAACAGTGCTATTTTTGTTTCATCAGACCAGAGGACATTTCTCCAAAAAGTATGATCTTTGTCCCCATGTGCAGTTGCAAACCGTAGTCTGGCTTTTTTATGGCGGTTTATGGCAGTGGCTTCTTCCTTGCTGAGTGGCCATTCAGGTTATGTCGATATAGGACTCGTTTTACTGTGGATATAGATACTTTTGTACCTGTTTCCTCCAGCATCTTCACAAGGTCCTTTGCTGTTGTTCTGGGATTGATTTGCACTTTTCGCACCAAAGTACGTTCATCTCTAGGAGACAGAATGCATCTCCTTCCTGAGCGGTATGATGGCTGCGTGGTCACATGGTGTTTATACTTGCGTACTATTGTTTGTACAGATTAACATGGTACCTTCAGGTTTTTGGAAATTGCTCCCAAAGATGAACCAGACTTGTGGAGGTCTACAATTTGTTTTCTGAGGACTTGGCTGATTTATTTTGATTTTCTCATGATATCAAGCAAAGAGACACTGAGTTTGAAGGTAGGCCTTGAAATACATCCACAGGTACACCTCCAATTGATTCAAATGATGTCAATTAGCCTTTCAGAAGCTTCTAAAGCCATGACATCATTTTCTGGAACTTTCCAAGCTGTTTAAAGGCACAGCCAACTTAGTGTATCTAAACTTCTGAACCACTGGAATTGTGATACAGTGAATTATAAGTGAAATAATCTGTCTGTAAACAATTGTTGGAAAAATTACTTGTGTCATCCACAAAGTTGATGTCCTAACCGACTTGCCAAAACTATAGTTTGTCAACAAGAAATGTGTGGAGTGGTTGATAAACGAGTCTTAATGACTCCAACCTAAGTGTATGTAAACTTCCAACTTAGGTGAACAACTGTATATATTTTTTTGCATTGTTTGCTGTTTTCTTCTGTCTTTTTTCTCTTTAGTTCATTTTCTTGGTTGTTGGTGCATTGTGGGGTTCTTGGGGGTGGGGAATGGAATTAAGTGTATTTTTTGTTTACATTTTTTATTCTGGAGGGTTGGACTGTGGGAGGGGTCTCGAATGGTTGAGGGACAGCTATTGGGGAACTGTGGGGGGGATCTTGGAGGGTTCGGGTTCATGTTTTTTGGCCTGGTGGATCTGTCAACGTGCCCTTGAGCAAGGCATTGACCCTGGATGCTTCTGTGTGTCGCTCTGAATGGGAGTCTGTTGGATGACTGGTGTGCTGTAGTTTTTGAGCAGCTTCACTGCAAGTATATTGTATGTTTCTGATATTCAATAAAATACAAAAAGAAAAAAAGTGATACTGTATATACCTCCACTACATTACTTTGATACGCAACATGGGGATTAACAATTGAGTATATGCAATGCCCACAGAAAACAAGTGTGTAGCCTGTATGGCATATACAGTACTGTCGGGAAAGTATTCAGACCCCTTTACTTTTTCCACATTTCATTACATTACAGCCTTATTCCAACATTTATTAAATAGTTTTTTCCCCTCATCAATATACACATAATTCCCCATAATGACAAAGCAAAAACGTTTTTTATTTTATTTTAGCAAATTTATTCCAAATAAAAAGTGAAATATCACATTTACATAAGTATTCAGACCCTTTACTCAGTACTTTGTTGAAGTACCTTTGGCAGCGATTACAGCCAGTCTTCTTGGGTATGACGCTACAAGCTTGGCTCACCTATATTTGGGGAGTTTTTCCCATTCTTCTCTAAAATCCTCTCAAGCTTTATCAGGTTGGATGGGGGGCTTTGCTGCACAGCTATTTTCAGGTCTCTCCAGAGATATTCGATCGGGTTCAAGTCCGGGCTCTGGCTGGGCCACTCAGGGACAGGTTTTCAAGTATCTCTCTGTACTTTGCTCCGATCATCTTTGCTTCACCGTAGGGTTGGTGCCAGGTTTCCTCCAGACGTGACACTTGGCCTCCAGGCCAAAGAGTTCAATCTTGGTTTCATCAGACCAGAGAATCTTGTTTCTCATGTTTGTTCAGGCGGCCAGCTCTAGGAAGAGGCTTGGTGGTTCCAAACTTCTTCCATTTAAGAAGGATGGATGCCACTGTGTACTTGGGGACCTTCAACGCTGCAGAAATGTTTTGGTACCCTTCCCCAGATATGTGCCTCGACAAAATCCTGTCTCGGAGCTCTACGGACAATTTCTTGGTTTTCGCTTTGACATGCACTGTCAACTGTGGGACCTTAAATAGACAGGTGTGTTCCTTTCCAAATAATGTCCAATCAATTGAATTTACCACAGGTGGACTCTAATCAAGTTGTAGAAACATCTCATGGATGATCAATGGGAACAGGATGCACCTGAGCTCAATCTCGAGTCTCATAGCAAAGGGTCTGAATACTTACACTACACTTCAAAAGTTTGGGGTCACTTAGAAATGTCCTTGTTTTTGAAAGAAAGAACATTTTGGGTCCATTAACATAACATTAAAATATCATAAATACAGTGTAGATATTGTTAATGGTGTAAATGACTATTGTAGCTGGAAACGGCAGATTTTTAATGGAATATCTACATATGCGTACGGAGGCCCATTATCAGCAACCTTCACTTCTGTGTTCCAATGGCATGCTGTGTTAGGCCAGCATCCTGGAGTCGCATCTTCCCTAATGACTTTGAGACTAGTGTTTTGTGGCTACTATTTAATGAAGCTGCCAGTTGAGGACTTGTGAGATGTCTGTTTCTCAAACTAGGCACTCTAATGTACTAGTCCTGTTGCTCAGTTGTGTACCGGGGCCTCCCACTCCTCTTTCTATTCTGGTTAGAGCCTGTTTGCGCTGTTCTGTGAAGGGAGTAGTACACAGCGTTGTATCAGATCTTCCATAAAAAAATTGCTGTTTCCAGCTACAATAGTCATTTACAACATTAGCAATGTCTACACCGTATTTCTGTTATATTTGACGTTACTGTAATGGACAAAAAATTAGCTTTTCTTTCAAAAACAAGGGCATTTCTATGTGACCCCAACATTTTGAATGGTAGTGTATGTAAATAAGACATTATTTGTACTGTATCTTTGTAGTGACTGGTTGTATTAATACACCATCCAACGTGTAATTAATAACTTCACCATGCTCAAAGGGATATTCAGGTTGAATACTTGTTGACTCAAGACATTCAGCTTTTCATATTTTATTAGTTTGTGAAATTAAACGTAATTCCACTTCGACATTATGGGGCGTTGTGTGTAGGCCAGTGACACAAAATCTCAATTTAATCCATTTTAAATTCAGGCTGTAATACAACAAAATGTGGAAAAGTCAAGGGGTATGTATGAATACTTTCTGAAGGCACTTTATATATCTTTAGGAGTCAGATGGGTGGCGCAGTGGTCTAGGGCACTGCATCGCACTGCTAGCTGCGCCACCAGAGTCTCTGGGTTCGCGCCCAGGCTGGGCTGGGTTCGCGCCCAGGCTCTGTCGCAGCCGGCCGCAACCGGGAGGTCCGTGGGGCGACGCACAATTGGCATAGCGTCGTCCGGGTTAGGGAGGGTTTGGCCGGTAGGGATATCCTTGTCTCAGTATGTAAAAAAAAATGTAATAAAATGTATGCACTCTACTGTAAGTCGCTCTGGATAAGAGCGTCTGCTAAATGACTAAAATGTAAAATGTAAAAATGTAGATGTTGAATAGATGCACAAGATTCCCAGCCATCGGCATGGCATTCTGTCCACATTAGTATGGAGATGAGGCTAGTGTGACAGGTGTCCTCACAACCAACACAATTAACTTTGTCCATAAGCTGATGTGCTGACAAAACAGAGAGGGCCAGGAGGAGCACAAAAACACAGGCCCAGACAGACATGTCCCATACTCCTTTCCATTGCCTACAATAACTGATAATATCCCCAAATCATCCTCCTTCTCTCATTGCCCACACCGTCACTGAAAAGAAAGATCTGGGCCATTCCTCATTTTCTCTTCTAACCTGTATGCTCCATAATTTTGGGACATGGACAGACCCCCCCCCCCCCCCCCCCCTCCACCTGCTCATGGACACACACTCACTCACTTTAAAGATACTCTCAGAGTGATCATTTATATATGCAAATTATGTTTCTTTGAAAAATTCTCCTTACACAGAGAGGACAATTCTGCTTTGACAAGAACCGGCGACAAATGATGAGACTAATACCCAAAATTGATGCAGCTCCTATCACAGGCCTATTAGCTATTCATTTATGGGCTAAGATTCAAACAACCACAAACATGAATGAATGTGGCTGAATTTGCCTCTGTCTTATTGATGTACTATATTTTATGTGGACCATCTGAAAAGGAGTCTGGGTATCCAGAAGCATATTCAAACTCTTTACTCCTGCCAGAAATGTCTCACTCTGCGGCAGATTAATTTGAGAATCTAAAGAGTGTACTGAAATGGTTTGGAAATGATAAGGAACTACTGTACTAAAATAATGCAATTTAATGCCAAATAAAATAGAGAAACTAATTCTGTTGGAAATAGCCCACTGAACATTTGGGATAGTGCGGCATGTATTTCCAAATGTAATTCGGAAGAAGAGGAGGAGTAGGGATTGGACCAAAGCGCAGCGTGATAATTTGACATAACGAAGTTTATTAAAGTAAAGACGAAAACCGAAAACACTTCAACAAACTACAAAATAACAAAACGACGTAGACAGACCTGAACATGGAACTTACATAAATACACGAAGAACTCACGAACAGGAACAGACTACAAACAAACGATACAGTCCCGTGTGGTAACATATACGGACACAGGAGACAACCACCCACAAACAAACAGTGTGAACAGCCTACCTTTATATGGTTCTCAATCAGAGGAAACGTCAAACACCTGTCCCTGATTGAGAACCATATAAGGCTAATTACAAATGACCTAAACATAGAAACACAAAACATAGAATGCCCACCCCAACTCACGCCCTGACCAACTAAACACATACAAAAATAACAGAAAACAGGTCAGGAACGTGACAGAACCCCCCCCTCAAGGTGCGAACTCCGGACGCACCACCAAAAGTCCAGGGGAGGGTCTGGGTGGGCATCTGTCCACGGTGGCGGCTCAGGCTCTGGGCGTGGTCCCCATCCCACCATAGTCAATCCCCGCTTTCGTATCCCCCTCTCAATGACCACCCTCCAAATAACCCCACCTAAATTAAGGGGCATCACCGGGATAAGGAGCAGCACCGGGATAAGGGGCAGCTCCGGACTGAGGGACGGCAGCTCCGGACTGAGGGACGGCAGCTCCGGACTGAGGGACGGCAGCTCCGGACTGAGGGACGGCAGATCCGGACTGGATGGCGGATCCTGGCTGGCTGGCTCTGGCGGATCCTGGCTGGCTGGCTCTGGCGGATCCTGGCTGGATGACGGCTCTGGCTGGTCATGGCTGGATGACGTCTCTGGCTGGTCATGGCTGGATGACAGCTCTGGCTGGTCATGGCTGGATGACGGCTCTGGCTGGTCATGGCTGGATGACGGCTCTGGCTGGTCATGGCTGGATGACGGCTCTGGCTGGTCATGGCTGGATGACGGCTCTGGCTGGTCATGGCTGGCGGAAGGCTCTGGCTGATCCTGTCTGGCGGAAGGCTCTGGCTGATCCTGTCTGGCGGAAGGCTTTGGCTGCTCCTGTCTGGCGGAAGGCTCTAGCGGCTCCTGTCTGGCGGAAGGCTCTAGCGGCTCCTGTCTGGCGGACGGCTCTGAAGGCTCATGGCAGACGGGTGGCTTTGCAGGCTCATGGCAGACGGGCGGCTTTGAAGGCTCAGTACCGACGGGCAGTTCATGAGGCGCTTGGCAGACGGACAGTTCAGACGGCGTTGGGCAGACGGGCAGTTCAGGCGCCGTTGGGCAGACGGGCAGTTCAGGCGCCGCTTGGCAGACGGGCAGTTCAGGCGCCGCTTGGCAGACGGGCAGTTCAGGCGCCGCTTGGCAGACGGCAGACTCTGGCCGGCTGAGACACACTGTAGGCCTGGTGCGTGGTACTGGAACTGGAGGTACCGAGCTAAGGACACGCACCATCAGGCTAGTGCGGGGAACAACAACAGGGCACACTGGACTCTCAAGGCGTACTATAGGCCTGGTGCGTGGTACCGGCACTGGTGTTACCGGGCTGAGGGCACGCACATCAGGGCGAGTACGGGGAGAAGGAACAGTGCGTACAGGGCTCTGGAGACACACAGGAGGCTTGGTGCGTGGTGTAGGCACTGGTGGTACTGGGCTGGAGACACGCACCATAGGGCTAGTGCGTGGAGGAGGAACAGGGCTCTGGAGACGCACTGGAAGCCTGGTGCGTGGTGTAGGCACTGGTGGTACTGGGCTGGAGACACGGACCATAGGGCTAGTGCGTGGAGGAGGAACAGGGCTCTGGAGACGCACTGGAAGCCTGGTGCGTGGTGTAGGCACAGGTGGTACTGGGCTGGAGCGGGGAGGTGGCGCCGGAAATACCGGACCGTGCAGGCGTACTGGCTCCCTTGAGCACTGAGCCTGCCCAACCTTACCTGGTTGTATGCTTCCCGTCGCCCGACCAGTGCGGGGAGGTGGAATAACCCGCACCGGGCTATGTTGGCGAACCGGGGACACCATGCGTAAGGCTGGTGCCATGTAAGCCGGCCCGAGGAGACGCACTGGTGGCCAGATGTGTAGAGCCGGCTTCATGGCACTTGGCTCAATGCTCAATCTGGCCCGGCCGATACGAGGAGCTGGTATGTACCGCACCGGGCTGTGCACACGTACAGGAGACACCATGCGCTCTACTGCGTAACACGGTGTCTGCCCGTACTCTCGCTCTCCACGGTAAGTACAGGGAGTGGGCGCAGGTCTCCTACCTGACTTCGCCACTCTCCCTTTTAGCCCCCCCCCCCAAGAAATGTTTGGGGTTTACTCACAGGCTTCCTTGCTAGTCGAGTACCCTCATTACTCCGGTTCCTCTCTCCGGTTGCCTCTGCTCTCCTAATCGCCTCCCGCTGTTCCCATGGGAGGCGATCTCTTCCAGCCAGGATCTCCTCCCATGTGTAGCAACCCTTGCCGTCCAAAACATCCTCCCATGTCCACGAGTCCTGGTTTCTTTGCCGCTGTTGCTGGTTCCTCTCACGCTGCTTGCTCCATGGTTGGTGGGTGATTCTGTAACGGCTGTCCTCCTCCTCTTCGGAAGAAGAGGAGGAGTAGGGATTGGACCAAAGCGCAGCGTGATAATTTGACATAACGAAGTTTATTAAAGTAAAGACGAAAACCGAAAACACTTCAACAAACTACAAAATAACAAAACGACGTAGACAGACCTGAACATGGAACTTACATAAATACACGAAGAACTCACGAACAGGAACAGACTACAAACAAACGATACAGTCCCGTGTGGTAACATATACGGACACAGGAGACAACCACCCACAAACAAACAGTGTGAACAGCCTACCTTTATATGGTTCTCAATCAGAGGAAACGTCAAACACCTGTCCCTGATTGAGAACCATATAAGGCTAATTACAAATGACCTAAACATAGAAACACAAAACATAGAATGCCCACCCCAACTCACGCCCTGACCAACTAAACACATACAAAAATAACAGAAAACAGGTCAGGAACGTGACAATTGCAGTATTCTCTCTAGCACAAGATAATAGCTTATTTTCTATAGATAAAATGTAGAAATGTAATACGTTTTGTATTTAAAAAAAAATCCAACTACAACTTAGTGATTGGTGTGAGGAGTCCCTGTGATTGGTCAAAAGCACCTCATCTATTTCTCTGCTACAGACATGCTGGCTCAAGTTGGGACCACCTCCTGTCTGTGCGGCAGGCAGTCTAGCAGTTAGAGCTTTGGGCCAGTAACACAAAGGTTGCTAGTTTGAATCCCTAATTTGACATGGTGGAAAAACTATCAATGTGCCCTTGAGCAAGGCACTTAGCCCTAATTGCTCCAGTGTTGCTGTTGATAATGGCAGTGACCCCACTTTCTGAGGGTGTCTCTGGTAGAGTGGGATATGCAAAAACACATTTCCAATTAATACATACTTGTACATGTGTGAAATACGACAAATATAAGCACCCACCAAATAATTATTATTACTCGTGCCTTAATTACCTCAATAGTAGTTGAACTTTGAACCGGGCCCTGTGAAGTGAGCTGGAGGCCACACTGGTACCTAGAGGAGTAGCGGCCAAGAGCGTGCTAACGAGGTGTGTTGTCTCAGTGGTGGGTCTGGTCTAGGCTCCCAGCGGAGAGAATGAGAGCTGTGCTCTGTTTCATATGAGGGTTTAATAGTTCTAATGACTACATGAGGCCAGTTAATAGTCAGCAGGTTAGTGAGGAGGGTACCCACCCATCCTCTTAATATGAATGATTGACAGGCAGGAGGCAAAGGTCACATGCTTTTTTTAAGACACATCCCACAACTTTCCCAAAAATCTCTATCAGCTTTAGGAGTATCATCCTGACTAGACGACACGTTCACACTATAACTATCCATAGAAGGGAAACTAGCACGCATGAATTCTTCGTTGTTGAGACAGTTTTGAGACAATTTCCCTTTTATGTGCTGTACCATGATACTTTCTTTGCAGTGTTTACAGGAAGGCTTTGCATTTATTTTCTTGTTCTGCCACAGCCCTTTCTCTTGCTACTGTTTGGTCGAGACGCTCTGCCTGTGTGTCTTGTGATTGGTCGAGACATCCCGCCTGTGAGTCTTGTGGTTGTTCGATACATCTTGCCTGTGAGTGTTGTGGTTGGTCGAGACATCTCGCCTGTCAGTCTTGTTATTGGTCAAGACATCCCGCCGGTGAGTCTTGTGACTGGTCGAAACGTCCGCCTGCGAGTCTTGTGGTTGGTCGAGACATCCCGCCTGTGAGTTTTGTGATTGGGTGCAATAAAAAGAAAGAAAGAAAAAGACATGAGGGCAAAAGGGTAGAAGCCACCAACATCCTGTTTGTTCAGGAGTGACTCCCAGGGCTAAAATCCTGTTTGTTCAGGAATGACCCCCAGGGCTAAAATCCAGTTTTTTTTTCAGGAGTGTCCCCCAGGGCTAACATTCTGTTTGTTCAGGAATGACCCCCAGGGCTAAAATCCAGTTTTTTTTTTCAGGAGTGTCCCGCAGGGCTAACATTCTGTTTGTTCAGGAGTGACCCCCAGGGATAACATTCTGTTTGTTCAGGAGTGACCCCCAGGGCTAACATTCTGTTTGTTCAGGAGTGACTCCCAGGGCTAAAATCCTGTTTGTTCAGGAGTGACCCTCAGGGCTAACATTCTGTTTGTTCAGGAGTGACCCCCAGGGCTAACATTCTGTTTGTTCAGGAGTGACCCCCAGGGCTAACATTCTGTTTGTTCAGGAGTGACCCCCAGGGCTAACATCCCGTTTGTTCAGGAGTGACTCCCAGGGCTAAAATCCTGTTTGTTCAGGAATGAACCCCAGGGCTAACATTCTGTTTGTTCACGAGTGACCCCCAGGGCTAACATTCTGTTTGTTCAGGAGTGACCCCCAGGGCTAACATCCCGTTAGTTCAGGAGTGACCCCCAGGGCTAACATCCCGTTAGTTCAGGAGTGAACCCCAGGGCTAACATCCCGTTAGTTCAGGAGTGAACCCCAGGGCTAACATCCCGTTAGTTCAGAAGTGAACCCCAGGGCTAACATCCCGTTTGTTCAGGAGTGACCCCCAGGGCTAACATCCCGTTTGTTCAGGAGTGACCCCCAGGGCTAACATCCCGTTTGTTCAGGAGTGACCCCCAGGGCTAACATCCCGTTTGTTCAGGAGTGACCCCCATGGCTAACATCCCGTTTGTTCAGGAGTGACCCCCAGGGCTAACATCCCGTTTGTTCAGGAGTGACCCCCAGGGCTAACATCCAGCCTAGACTAAAGGAAAAAGACTGCTCAGAAAAACACATTTTCTAACAATTTCCTTAGAGAAAGTAGGGTGCTGCAAGTACACTCCTTGAAATGAGGGGGGTAGCTTGTTCAATTGTTTTTGACATAATCTTCATGGCCACAAAATACTTACCCATTCTGGAAAAGAATGGTGAATGTTTGCAAAAACTGCTCTTAAAGTTTAGTGAACTTCCTCAGAGGAAAACCATGGGTCACAGTGTACTCTCTACTTGACAACACTGACATTTCCTATTTGGTCAAATCTGAATTGTGACATTATTTTGCACAAGAATGACAGAAAGCTGTTAAAGAAAACATTCCTCAGTGAACAGCTGTTGTAAAGTGTGTCCCCTCCCAGACTGTCGACAAGGGGTGTGCTAGTGGTCTGAGACAGATGTTAATGATGACAGGGAGGAAGAAGTTCCCGTCCAACTGTAAACTATAGACCATTCCTGATGGGGATCTCTTAGCTGATAAAGACTATGTTTACCCAATGTGTTATTAGTAAACTAGTAAACTTATCTGGGCCGTCTTCAGACCTATTGAACCTTACGCTCTGTGGCTGGAGTATAGGCAACACATGGTGCTAGGTGTTCATCGAGACGGTACAAGGAGAACTCTGTAGGACCTGGTCATTTTATTGCTGACGAGGAACAAGCAGGGCCACCATGCTGTTCAGCATTATGAGTGGGGAGGAGAACCCCTCCCTATTTATTCTCCATTGTTTACTGAGACTGCATGGTCCTTTTGGTTCAAGATGCCCTTTGGACAGGATCAAGGGTTTTTTCCAGACTGTTTTTTTGGCACAAACACACACACACATCTGCATTTTCAACTCCTTACCTCCCACTTTGCCGATATGTACGAATGTGTAATTAATTAAACAACCCCTCTCAGATTGTTTAGACAATGACCAGTGGGCTTTTCACCAGCCCCTGTTGGCGGCTAAAGCAAGGCCAGTCCCTATTCTCCTTACATGTATCCCCTCTCTATCACAATGCAGCCCTCCTCTGTTCAGCTTATCTGCCAAGCTTACATATTAATCTGTTCTCTCCTACTCCCTTCTTGGGGAGCCCCCATGCAAACCTTCATTTGCTGGTCATGTGCACCCATAGGAAGGGCGCGAACCAGACACAAAGTAACATAAAAAGAAGAATAGGGTCTGCCAGGCTGAAACTGAGCCTGAATAGAGGCCATGGGAGATTAACAATTGTCCTCAGTGAAAGGGACGGTTAAAAGAAGGCATTGAGGGGCCTCCACAGCGATGTAGTCCAAGTCTCTAGTGAGCATGCTAACAGTGGTACTTGCGTTCTACCTGCCAGACAAACAGAGCCATGCTAATGCTAAACCAGGGCATGTGGGCCATCTGGCTGCTTGAGAGCAGGCATACAAGCACTCAGCCACTATAAGGAAGGTTTTGAGGGTGTTTGAAAACAGTGCATGTTCCTCCTAATACCATTGACCTCACATCTCTACCAGTAATGCCACTATCATCGTATCCTTCCAAAATCAACAGGTCATAGCTTACATTTTTTATATGATTTCCCATCCTGTCAATGGATGGAAAAGATTGAGATGAGTGGGAACAAACTGTTGACATACTATATGCGTCCTCAATGCATTTACAAGAAAAATTTTCAGAGCTTAAAATGCAGTCCTATCCATCAAGACATGACTTACTTGATAGTTCAAAGTGTTTTCAACTAGATCAAGTGCTTGCTTCAATATTGCAACGCCTTTAAACAGTGGTAATGGGTAGGGAGTTTTGATTGAAAAGTGAGTTATAGCTTTGTGAACTAAATAACATGGAATGCCTCAAACAGCTTAAGAGGGATTTTTGTTTCTGAACATTTTAATTCAACAAAGAACATGAAGGTACATATTTAGCGCTGACATTTTTGTTTTTTGTTTTGCCTAATTAATGTGAATGTGTTCTCTGAACAAAACAACCCTTCAAATATGAATTAGAACCCAAATATCCTAAGGGGAGCTATTAGGGAGCTTTTATCGTTTGATCGTAATGTTAGTGAAATATTTCTAATTTGAAGGTTTGTCTACTTGTCAGATAACAGAATACAGAATCAAGGAACATAAAGTGTTATTGATATATCTTATTTCACTCAGCAAACCTCATGATATCTGGATTGGCAAAGTCTTTTAGTAATACATTTCATTTATTTTGTTACGTTTTCTCTGCATTTTTATGTACAGACATAGGATCTTAATTTGATCACCCTGCTGCTGGAGAACTTTCCTGCAATGGAAAAGATTTTAAACTTCTGAAGTTTGTAATTTCCACTTTTTTCCACAATTTCAGACATGATTTTCCCTTATCAACCCCTACAAAAATATCTATTAATTATAATCCACATTATAGTTCCCATTTCCTGTTGCTGCAGGATTATTTTCCTGCTGTAGCAAACTGACTCATATTAAGATCCTACATTTGTACACTGTAAAACCAAGTGTTTGGCATCTGAACACATAACTAAGCACTTTTCTGTAACACTTTAAACACGTTATAAGGCATTTCGAATTTTGATGAAAACATGTCACAGTGTTTAGACTGTAAACCCCAGAACATGTTTATTTTTTGCAACACTTTTTAAACACATGAACGCGTTTATTCAGCACAAGGAGTTTTAAACACTAAACACTGGAGATGTTGTTTTTAACACTGTAGGGTGTAAAGTCGTATTTGGCAATTTCCCATCATGCCTTTCGAGTGAATGTGAGAGATCAAATCAAATCTCAAATCAAATTTTATTGGTCACATACACGTGTTTAGCAGATTTTATTGCGGGTGTAGCAAAATGCTTGTGTTTTTAGCTCTGACAGTGCAGTAATATCTAACAAGTAATATCTAACAATTCCACAACATACACCCAATACACACAAATCTAAGTAAAGGAATGGAATTAAGAATATACAAATATATGGACGAGCAATGTCAGACTCACAGCTGTAATCGCTGCCAAAGGTGCTTCTACAAAGTATTGACTCAGGGGTGTGAATACTTATATAAATTAGATATTTATGTATTTAATTTTCAATAAATTTGCCAAAGTTTTGACAAATATTTTCACTTGTCATTATGGAGTATTGTGTGTTGATGGGTCAGAGTAAAAAAAAAAATGAATTCAGGCTATAACACAACAAATTGTGGAATAAGTCAAGGGGTATGTACTGTATACTATCTGAAAGCACTGTAGGTGTTCTCCTGGTTGGAAACTGACTGGAAAAAGCTGACTATCATGTTTAATCTTGCATTTTAAATGCCTGTGTTTAAGATGAGAACACTTGGCAAATCAAAATGCCTAATGTTTAAGTTTTAAACACTGATGTTAAGGTTATAAATGTGTTACATGTTTCATAGTTTTACAGTGGAGAGTAGCCTAATGGACTCAACTTTACTAAGGCTCTAGTCTAGAGAAAAGAGCGGTAACTCCTTGAAGTTTAATATCTAAATGGTAACTTTCTTATTAACAGACGAAAACTGAAATGTATGGCGATTAAATTCCATTTGTCTTGTGCAACAACATTATCAAACCAACTCCTTCAACATTCAGCACAACATCGACGGCCTCCAAGACGACCTCTGACCTTGATTCCTATCTCAGACTTATACTGGCACGTTGTTTCTCATCAAACCAGGGAACTCATTCTGTGTGGCTGCCACTGGCTTTAATTTTTTTTATTTAACTAGGCAAGTCAGTTAAGAACAAATTCTTAATTACAATGACAGCCTACCTCGGCCAATCCCGGACGACGTTGTGCCAATTTTGTGCCGCCCTATGAGACTCCCAATCACGGCCGGATGTGATACAGCCTGGATTCAAACCAGGGACTGTGGTGTCGCCTCTTGCACTGAGATGCAGTGCCTTAGACCGCTGCGCCACTCGGGAGCCCTACATGCTGACTACTGCTAATTCATTCACACTTTACTACTGTTGGGCCCTGGTGGGTTATTGGGCCATTACTGGGCCGTGCTGGCCACCCTGGAGCGGCTGAAAGCTGTGGTTTGTTGTGCTGCTAATTACACTCAACAAAAATATAAATGCAACATGCAACAATTTCAAAGATTTTACTGAGTTACAGTTCATATAAGGAAATCAGTCAATAAAAATCAATTAATTAGGTCTTAATCTATGGATTTCACATGAATGGGAATTCAGATATGCATCTGTTGGTCACAGATACCTTTAAAAAAAAGTAGGAGCATGGATTAGAAAACCAGTCAGTATCTGGTGTGACCACCATTTGCCTCATGCAACCTGACACATCTAATTCGCATAGATGGCTGTTGATTGTGGAATGTTGTACCATGCCTCTTCAATGGCTGTGCAAAGTTGCTGGATATTTGCGGGAACTGGAACATGCTATCGTACACATCGATCCAGAGCATCCCAAACGTGCTCAATGGGTGACATGGTGAGTATGCAGGCCATGGATGAACCTGGATATTTTCAGCTTCCATTAATTGTGTACATGTCCTTGCGGCCCTGGTGCATTATCATGCTGAAACATGAGGTGATGCAGCGGATGAATGGCACTACAATGGGCCTCAGGATCTCGTCACAGTATCTCTGTGCATTCAAATTGCCATTGATAAAATGCAATTGTGTTCATTGTCCGTAGCTTATGCCTGCCCATACCATAACCCCACCGCCACCATGGGGCACTCTGTTCACAACGTTGACATCAGCAAACCGCTCGCCTACACAACTCCATACATGCTGTCTACCATCTGCCTGGTACAGTTGAAACATGGATTAATCCGTGAAGAGCACACTTCTCCAGCATGCTAGTGGTCATCGAAGGTGAGCATTTTCCCACTGAAGTCAGTTACGAAGTCGAACTGCAGTCAGGTCAAGACCCTGTTGAGGACGACGAGCACACAGATTATCTTCCCTGAGACAGTTTCTGACAGTTTGTGCAGAAATTCTTTAGTTGTGCAAATCCACAATTTCATCATCTGTCAGGGTGGCTGGTGTCAGACGATCCCCCAGGTGAAGAAGCCGGATGTGGAGGTTCGGGGCTGGCATGGTTACACATGGTCTGCGGTTTTGTGGCTGGTCGGACGTACTGCCAAATTCTCTAAAACAACATTGGAAGGTTGCTTATGGTAGAGAAATTAACATAAAATTCTCTGGCAACAGCTCTGGTGGACATTCCTGCAGTCAGTATGTCAATTGCACGCTCCCTTAAAACTTGAGTCATCTGTAGCATTGTTGTGTGGCAAAACTGCACATTTTAGAGTGGCCTTTTATTGTCCCCTGCATGCTGTTTAATCATCTTCTTGATATGCAACACCTGTCAGGTGGATGGATTACCTTGGCAAAGGAGAAATGCTCACTAACAGGGATGTAAACAGATTTGCGCACAAAATTTGAGAGATATACACTTTTTGTGCATATGGAGCATTTCTGGCATCTTTTATTTCAGCTCATAAAACATGGGACCAACACTTTACATGTTACGTTTATATTTTGGTTCAGTTTATATTGTGTTTCTGCTGAATTAGTCCTCTTAAATGACTTATGTTGCATGTGCTGAGACCAGGGGACCAAGGGTCTGTTCAAGAATATTACAAAGTTAGGCCGTTCAGATATACTATTCGTGGAATTTCTACCTGCAATGTTCGGTACGTTGCACACTCCTGAACGCAACCCAGATCCTGGTCATGTGTATATTATTTGTTCAGAATGCAGTTTTACTGTCTCAATCTGAATACACTCATATTCCAATGGCCGCAAAAACTGTTTACAAAGACTTTCATTAAAAGCTGATTATCAGGTGTTTATCTGTTCTGACTGATGAAACCTAATAGCAAAACTTAATGAACAAGATAATTAAAGTATTTTTTGGGATGTACAACAACAGTACGGCCAAAAGAAACTCAAAGACTCAAAGAAACATATTTGTGTCACTGCACCATGGTGTTACTCACTGCACCATGATGTTACTCACTGCACCATGGTGTTACTGCACCATGATGTTACTCACTGCACCATGATGTTACTGCACCATGATGTTACTGCACCATGATGTTACTCGCTGCACCATGGTGTTACTCACTGCACCATGGTGTTACTCACTGCGCCATGATGTTACTGCACCATGATGTTACTGCACCATGATGTTACTGCACCATGATGTTACTCGCTGCACCATGATGTTACTGCACCATGATGTTACTCACTGCACCATGGTGTTACTCACTGCACCATGAGGTTACTCACTGCACCATGATGTTACTCGCTGCACCATGATGTTACTCACTGCACCATTGTGTTACTTGCTGCACCATGATCTTACTCACTGCACCATTGTGTTACTCGCTGCACCATGATGTTACTCGCTGCACCATGATGTTACTCACTGCACCATGATGTTACTCGCTGCACCATGGTGTTACTCACTGCACCATGGTGTTACTCACTGCACCATGATGTTACTCGCTGCACCATGATGTTACTGCACCATGATGTTACTCACGGCACCATTGTGTTACTCACTGCACCATGGTGTTACTCACTGCACCATGATGTTACTCACTGCACCATGACGTTACTCACTGCACCATGATGTTACTCGCTGCACCATGATGTTACTCGCTGCACCATGATGTTACTCACTGCACCATGATGTTACTCACTGCACCATGATGTTACTCACTGCACCATTGTGTTACTCGCTGCACCATGATGTTACTCGCTGCACCATGATGTTACTCGCTGCACCATGATGTTACTCACTGCACCATGATGTTACTCGCTGCACCATGGTGTTACTCACTGCACCATGGTGTTACTCACTGCACCATGATGTTACTCGCTGCACCATGATGTTACTGCACCATGATGTTACTCACTGCACCATGGTGTTACTCACTGCACCATGGTGTTACTCACTGCACCATGGTGTTACTCACTGCACCGTGGTGTTACTCACTGCACCATGGTGTTGCTCACTGCACCATGATGTTACTCACTGCAGCATGGTGTTACTCACTGCACAATGGTGTTACTCACTGCACCATGGTGTTACTCACTGCACAATGGTGTTACTCACTGCACCATGGTGTTACTCACTGCACCATGGTGTTACTCACTGCACCATGGTGTTACTCACTGCACCATGATGTTACTCACTGTGCCATGGTGTTACTCACTGTGCCATGGTGTTACTCACTGGGCCATGGTGTTACTCGCTGCGCCATGGTGTTACTCACTGCACCATGGTGTTACTCACTGCACCATGATGTTACTCACTGCACCATGGTGTTACTCACTGCACCATGGTGTTACTCACTGCACCATGATGTTACTCACTGTGCCATGGTGTTACTCACTGCGCCATGGTGTTACTCACTGGGCCATGGTGTTACTCGCTGCGCCATGGTGTTACTCGCTGTGCCATGATATTACTCACTGCACCATGTTACTGCACCATGATGTTACTCGCTGCACAATGATGTTACTGCACCATGATGTTACTCACTGCACCATGATGTTACTGCACCATGATGTTACTCGCTGCACCATGATGTTACTGCACCATGATGTTACTGCACCATGATGTTACTCACTGGACCATGGTGTTACTCACTGCACCATGATGTTACTGCACCATGATGTTACTCACTGCACCATGATGTTACTCACTGCACCATGCTGTTACTGCACCATGATGTTACTCGCTGCACCATGATGTTACTGCACCATGATGTTACTCGCTGCACCATGATGTTACTGCACCATGATGTTACTCACTGCACCATGGTGTTACTCACTGCACCATGGTGTTACTCACCGTACCATGGTGTTACTCACCGCACCATGGTGTTACTCACTGCACCATGATGTTACTCGCTGCACCATGGTGTTACTTGCTGCACCATGGTGTTACTCGCTGCACAAAGGTGTTACTCACTGCACCATGATGTTACCCACTGCACCATGGTGTTACTCGCTGCACCATGGTGTTACTCGCTGCACCATGGTGTTACTCGCTGCACCATGGTGTTACTCGCTGCACCATGGTGTTACTCACTGCACCATGGTGTTACTCACTGCACCATTGTGTTACTGCACCATGCTGTTACTCACTGCACCATTGTGTTACTGCACCATGATGTTACTCACTACACCATTGATTTACTGCACCATGATGTTACTCACTGCACCATGATCTTACTGCACCATTGTGTTACTGCACCATGATGTTACTCACTGCACCATGATGTTACTGCACCATGATGTTACTCACTGCACCATTGTGTTACTGCACCATGATGTTACTTGCTGCACCATTGTGTTACTGCACCATGGTGTTACTCACTGCACCATTGTGTTACTGCACCGTGATGTTACTCGCTGCACCATGGTGTTACTGCACCATGATATTACTTGCTGCACCATTGTGTCACTGCACCATGGTGTTACTCACTGCACCATGGTGTCACTCGCTGCACCATGGTGTTACTCGCTGCACCATGGTGTTACTCGCTGCACCATGGTGTTACTCGCTGCACCATGGTGTTACTCACTGCACCATTTGGTTACTGCACCATTGTTTTACTCACTGCGCCATGGTGTTACTCACTGCGCCATGGTGTTACTCACTGCACCATGGTGTTACTCACTGCACCATGGTGTTACTCACTGCACCATGGTGTGACTCACTGCACCATGGTGTTATTCACTCCACCATGGTGTTACTCACTGCACCATTGTGTTACTGCACCATGATGTTACTCACTGCACCATGGTGTTACTCACTGCACCATGACGTTACTCACTGCACCATGATGTTACTCGCTGCACCATGATGTTACTCACTGCACCATTGTGTTACTTGCTGCACCATGATCTTACTCACTGCACCATTGTGTTACTCGCTGCACCATGATGTTACTCGCTGCACCATGATGTTACTCACTGCACCATGATGTTACTCGCTGCACCATGGTGTTACTCACTGCACCATGGTGTTACTCACTGCACCATGATGTTACTCGCTGCACCACGATGTTACTGCACCATGATGTTACTCACGGCACCATTGTGTTACTCACTGCACCATGGTGTTACTCACTGCACCATGATGTTACTCACTGCACCATGACGTTACTCACTGCACCATGATGTTACTCGCTGCACCATGATGTTACTCGCTGCACCATGATGTTACTCACTGCACCATGATGTTACTCACTGCACCATGATGTTACTCACTGCACCATTGTGTTACTCGCTGCACCATGATGTTACTCGCTGCACCATGATGTTACTCGCTGCACCATGATGTTACTCACTGCACCATGATGTTACTCGCTGCACCATGGTGTTACTCACTGCACCATGGTGTTACTCACTGCACCATGATGTTACTCGCTGCACCATGATGTGACTGCACCATGATGTTACTCACTGCACCATGGTGTTACTCACTGCACCATGGTGTTACTCACTGCACCATGGTGTTACTCACTGCACCGTGGTGTTACTCACTGCACCATGGTGTTGCTCACTGCACCATGATGTTACTCACTGCACCATGGTGTTACTCACTGCACAATGGTGTTACTCACTGCACCATGGTGTTACTCACTGCACCATGGTGTTACTCACTGCACCATGGTGTTACTCACTGCACCATGATGTTACTCACTGTGCCATGGTGTTACTCACTGTGCCATGGTGTTACTCACTGGGCCATGGTGTTACTCGCTGCGCCATGGTGTTACTCACTGCACCATGGTGTTACTCACTGCACCATGATGTTACTCACTGCGCCATGGTGTTACTCACTGCACCATGGTGTTACTCACTGCACCATGATGTTACTCACTGTGCCATGGTGTTACTCACTGCGCCATGGTGTTACTCACTGGGCCATGGTGTTACTCGCTGCGCCATGGTGTTACTCGCTGTGCCATGATATTACTCACTGCACCATGTTACTGCACCATGATGTTACTCGCTGCACAATGATGTTACTGCACCATGATGTTACTCACTGCACCATGATGTTACTGCACCATGATGTTACTCGCTGCACCATGATGTTACTGCACCATGATGTTATTGCACCATGATGTTACTCACTGCACCATGGTGTTACTCACTGCACCATGATGTTACTGCACCATGATGTTACTCACTGCACCATGATGTTACTCATTGCACCATGATGTTACTCGCTGCACAATGATGTTACTGCACCATGATGTTACTCACTGCACCATGATGTTACTGCACCATGATGTTACTCGCTGCACCATGATGTTACTGCACCATGATGTTACTGCACCATGATGTTACTCACTGCACCATGGTGTTACTCACTGCACCATGATGTTACTGCACCATGATGTTACTCGCTGCACCATGATGTTACTGAACCATGATGTTACTCGCTGCACCATGATGTTACTGCACCATGATGTTACTCACTGCACCATGGTGTTACTCACTGCACCATGGTGTTACTCACCGTACCATGGTGTTACTCACCGCACCATGGTGTTACTCACTGCACCATGATGTTACTCGCTGCACCATGGTGTTACTTGCTGCACCATGGTGTTACTCGCTGCACAAAGGTGTTACTCACTGCACCATGGTGTCACTCGCTGCACCATGGTGTTACTCGCTGCACCATGGTGTTACTCGCTGCACCATGGTGTTACTCGCTGCACCATGGTGTTACTCACTGCACCATTTGGTTACTGCACCATTGTTTTACTCACTGCGCCATGGTGTTACTCACTGCGCCATGGTGTTACTCACTGCACCATGGTGTTACTCACTGCACCATGGTGTGACTCACTGCACCATGGTGTTATTCACTGCACCATGGTGTTACTCACTGCACCATTGTGTTACTGCAACATTGTTTTACTCACTGCAACATTGTGTTACTCACTGCACCATGGTGTTACTCACTGCACCATGGTGTTACTCACTGCACCACGGTGTTACTCACAGCACCACGGTGTTACTCACTGCACCATTGTGTTATTCACTGCACCATGGTGTTACTCACTGCACCATTGTGTTACTGCAACATTGTTTTACTCACTGCAACATTGTGTTACTCACTGCACCATGGTGTTACTCACTGCACCATGGTGTTACTCACTGCACCACAGTGTTACTCACAGCACCACGGTGTTACTCACTGCACCATTGTGTTACTCACTGCACCCACTGTGTAACCACTGCATCAGTTATTATAGAATATCACAAAGGTGTAATCCAGGGCTGTTCAGTGTTGGTCATTGTGCCGGAGGATTGTGCTGGTCTTCAGACACCAGCACCAGGGTAAGCCTACACGAAACACATACTTTATTTTAAGTGTTTCTAAATCCCCTATGGGAAAAATGAATGGTGGAAAAACGATTTTTGACCGCTGTGGGACTCTACTATCACAGATTACTGTGAAATAGACACAAATTACTTGTTCTAAATTCGTGACAGGCACACAAAAAATTCAACTTGACATGATTTTGTATCCAGTGCATTTCAATCCAACCCAGAGGTTTATGTCTGTCCACACTAAAACGAGTACAGTAAATCCCATTCTGGTCATGATGACTTAGATGACACTGAGCATCTCAACTCCCGCAACACTGGAAATCAAACGTGGTGTATGTGTTGTACACGGAGTGTACAAAACATGAGGAACACCTGCTCTTTCCATGACATGGACTGACCAGGTGAATCCAGGTGAAAGCTATGATCCCTTATTGATGTCACTTGTTAAATCCACTACAGTCAGTGTAGATGAAGGGGAGGAGACAGGTTAAAGAAGGATTTTTAAGCCTTGACAATTGAGACATGGATTGTGTATGTGTGCCATTCAGAGGGTGAATGAGCAAGACAAAAGATGTAAGTGCTTTTGAACGGGGTATGGTAGTAGGTGCCAGGCGCACTAGTTTGAATGTGTTAATTAAGAACTGCAATGCTGCTGGGTTTTTTCACGCTCAACAGTTTCCTGGATTGACTGTACTTGTCTTAGTGTGGACAGACATAAACCTCTTGATGGACCACATTGTCAGCCCTGCATGGTCAAGGAAGCTGAACAGCCCTGCACGTCTGGGTTGGATTGAAATGCACTGTATACAAAATCATGTACCGTACAGGAAAAAGTTGACTTTTATGTGTGCCTATCACGAATTTAGAACAAGTAATTTGTGTCAACATGAGCCAGCATTAATGTGGAAGATATTCGAACACCTTGTAGAGTCATTGCCCTGACGAATTGAGTCTGTTCTGAGGGCAAAGGGGGTGCAACTCAATATTAGGAAGGTGTTCCTAATGTTTGGTGCATTGTATGTTGTTATGATATGAGGACACAATACAAGTATCTATTTATATTCAATTTAAAAAAAAAATGATTTACTTTCAAATAGCTCAACCTCTTTTTGAACAACGTTCAAGTATCTTGTGTGAACTGTATGAACAGGTTAAACATATGTCTACACACAATGGTGCTTTTTCAAACAGCCTTGTTATGTCCAAAAAACAGACTCTTTGGAGGGATTATATTCTCTGCCACCATTCCAAGCTGACCAACAACATGGTATCAGGTCTGTTTTGGGAGGAACTGGCGGGACCGTGGGGAAGAGAGAAAGTGTGGTATGGGGTGAATAATGAAAAAGAGGAGGGTCTTAAGAAATGAATTGAGGCACATTTTAGGTAACCTGCTGGGACTGTATCACTGAATAAGGGGGATTTTTTTTTTAATCCTCAATTTCGGCCAATGTCCTGGTCCTTGGTGCAGGGTAAGTAGTGTGGACCCTGTTCACTGGTAGGAGGGGCCTCACTCATTCTGCTGATTGGTGCTTCCCTCCCCTTGGGTAGTTGAGAGTAGGCAAGCTGGTTTCTACATACAATGTTGTCATTATTCTAGACACTAGCCTTTTCTTGGCAAGTTTTTCCATCAAAGTTTGCATCAACAAGTTCTATAGTTCTATGTCAACATTTCTGCAAGATACGATTCACTGATGTGTAAGCACTGCCATACATTCTGGTTGTAGGATATATTCATTTATTTTCAGGATCAAAAGTTAATGGACAACAACGATTGCATCATTCATGACTAGAGGATCTGTGTTATTATTATTATTAACATTTTACATATACTTTTTAAATCTATTATTCAGTTCACGTTTTCTGTTTTATGAATTGATCGACGTCCATCACAATATTGCTGATACTAATCACAAATTAAACATTATTATGAGGAGACATTATATTCCCAGAAAGTTATCTGATAAAAGGACTGAGATTCCTTTGTAGACTAATTTAAATGACGTACTTACAGCAACTAAACAAGCAGCCAAATGAAATGGCCTATAGCTAGCCCAATAAAAAAATAGAAAATGTTCTGTATGAATTGAACAGATATTTAATTTAAACTATACACAATTCAAAGTTCGGAATGGTTGCAAAATATGCTATAAAGGCCTACCACATGTTCACATGAGCAATATATCAGTCCCCGCCCGCGCAGGAGGCCTTTGCCTTTTGGTAGGCCGTCATTGTAAATAAGAATTGGTTCTTAACTGATTTGCCTACTTAAATAAAGGTTAAGATAAAATAAATAAGATAATACATATTTAGGCCTAATGTAATATCAGTAGGCTATGCACACGTAGAGTACATGCCTACTAAAACCAACCACCTGGGGAAACCGGGTTGCGATGCTATATTTGGGCAATTCATCTTCAAGTCGGTTTGGTTTCCATTCTGGAGGTGGTCTAATTTAACCTCCAAATGTAGTAAGCCCCGTAATGAGATTTTTATGGGTTAAAAGGGTAGGCCTACGTCCATATTTGTAGCAACAAGAATGAAAGCAGTAACTACAGGCTAATGATATAACATTGTTAATAATAATAATAGTTTTGGTTGTTATAATCAATTCAAACATATTTTCAACATAATAGAAAATCCTCTATTTAATAAAAAATTGCACTTCGTCTATTTGTGTGAAAAATGTGTATAACTAAATGGAAACCACATGTAGTTTTTGATTGGAAGTTTCATAGCCTATTCTGTTGCAGTGGTGCATCATGCCTCCTGGCCCATTCCAGTTCCAGCTTGGCCTCTAATCGGGATAACTATTTTTGGCTGTCATACGTGGCCTATAATTGTGATGGTAGAATGAATTCCTATCCAATCTGAATGTCATGTTATGACAGGTGTGTACTTAAGGCGGAAGGACATTGTATAACACTACAATCAGCAGAGAACATATAGCCTATGTTATGTGGATTCCTGCATGGTTGAGAACAGTGAGAGACGCCAAATTTGTCATTATAGCACGTTGTAGTGATAGCATCTTATATATTATTTTATCTAATTGATGTAAAAGGAGTGTGAGAGGCTACCTTATTTTGCTTTTATCAAATTCTAAATCAATATATTTTCACGAAGTTCAGGTTAATTGCTGAGTAGACTTTGAATCGATGTTCTTATTAGTTAGCTAAATAAAGGTTATATAAATTATTTAAAAATATATATAGTCTTATTAGGCTATTAATATGGTATTATGGGATTTATAATATTCTGCTGCTCGTGCACAAAGATCACGCTGGTTGCGCGTCCCTCATTGATAGTCTACCCTAAACGGCAGCGAAAACTCATCAATGTTATTCCCCCTCTCGACAGCACGACAAAGTTAAATTGTGGATGGACTGCAAATGAACATTTTCTAGCGATGCACATAATATATTAGGCGATCCCATACACGCAATCACTAAAACACGATACATGACTAGGTTACACCACTTTAAATTTTCCAGAATATGAGTGATGAACAGTTTTAATAAAAGCGTTACAAAAATATATGACAAAATGAAGCTGATGAAACAATCATTTCAGACTAACGCATTATTATTTCTAGAAAGCAGCAGAGTGTTTTCAAATTGTCTTGGTTTCAGATGATCCAGGATTGAAGTATTCCCCCCGCGGTGGCATTAGAATGAATAGGAATAAATGTCCCTTTGGTCAACGGGACAGTCAAAGCACACCGCCCTGTATAATGGGGACGTCATCCTAACAAGACCATTATTATCAATAGGAGGGTTCCTTTTGTTCCCCTTCTCAACCGCACTATAAATACTCGGAGCAGTCTTTTACCCCACCACAGAGCAAGAAGAGGTGCACCCCCGGGATAAGATTACGCGCAGCTATCCGGCCAACAAGCCCAGTGCGTCCATTCATGCCCTCATAGACCTCCATCCCAAAAAGAGGACCAAACTCAAACGACAGAAGCAGGTGATCGAGTGTGACTTAAAAATAGAGGCAGAGACAGAGGGAAGCAGCGATCTCCTACCCAAACCGAGCTAATAAAATGCATTCCGACTCCAGCTCGAGCAGATCTTCCTCACCAGACGTGGATGGAATGTATCTCCGAGACCACCTCAATTCAGTGTCCTCGGCGCAGAACGAACTCCTCCAGAAGATGACGAGCGAGCATCTTTCCAGGCACGGGGAAAAGACGTCATCTGGCGGGAGCAAGTACAAACTCAAGAAGCAGGTGACCGAGCAAGAGATTCAGCATCTGAGGCTGAAAATCAACGGGCGGGAGCGCAAGAGGATGCACGACTTGAACCTGGCGATGGACGGCCTCCGGGAAGTTATGCCTTACGCACACGGTCCGTCTGTGAGAAAGCTGTCGAAGATTGCCACTCTCCTGCTCGCCAGAAACTACATCCTGATGCTCAACAGCTCCATGGACGAGATGAAAAGGCTGGTTGGAGAAATCTACGGCGGACATCATTCTGCGTTCCACTGCGGAACAGTGAGCGGGCACTCTGGCAACCCGGCGCATCAGGTGCATCCGCTGCTCGGGAGCGCGCTGTCCTCGTCCACATCCTCTACCCTCACCACCACTTTACCTGGACTTACCTCCATCCGAGCGCCTCACTCCTTAATGAAGAGTGCCCCTGCACACCCTCTTCAGCTCGGCAGCGGCTTCCAACACTGGGCAGGTTTACCATGCCCGTGCCCCATATGCCAAGTACCGCCACCCCCTCATATTCCTATCAGTTCAGCGGGACTGACGAGACTTACAAGCGGAAACAAGGATGTGATGAAGTAATTCGGGACTTCCGATACAGAATGGTGTCAAGATGTACAGTACAGTAAATTATGAATTGGACATGAAGAATTGACCTCCATGCATGCATTGTATGTCTGTTTATTTGTTTTGCGTATGCGAACCGTTAATTATTCCTCCTTGTAACAAAGACCCTGTGAAAATAGTTTTTTCACGGTAAAAATGTAGCTGTTTATTTGGTGTCACTAGAGAAGCATTCACGCTATGTAAATATGTTTCTTACAAGACGCTCTGTGAAATAACCTAAAGCATTAAGCTGGAAATGTCTGAATTTGACCTTATGTTTGGAGAGCATTAAGCTGGAGATGTCTGAATGTGACCTTATGTTTGGAGAGCATTAAGCTGGAGATGTCTGAATGTGACCTTATGTGGAGAGCATTAAGCTGGAGATGTCTGAATGTGACCTCATGTTAGGAGCACTGTAGCTGATCGTAGCACAAATACCTGCTCACCCGAAAGGGTGAAAAAAGTTGCATGCAGATTTAATATGTTTGTTTTGGCATCATTTGTGAAAGTGAAGAATGCCCTTTCCTTGTAACAAGGATGGTGAAATCGCATTCTACAGTGTATGATTTATATATTAAGTTCGGGAAAGGTTGAAATAATATGGCTCTTGATGACTCCATAGAATTCTGAAAATACTTTTAGTTTTGCGGTGGCGTTATTGTCCATATGTTGAACTTCTTTAGCATGGCTGCATGATTGTTTTGCTGGAAATAATGTTTTATGTCCGGACACCCCTCGTCTTTATTTTTGTATTGATGACTAATGAAATATTTATTATTGCCCAGTGTTCCTGGATGAAATGTCAATAAAACTGATATAATGAATCATGTATGCTGCATTGCCTGTCCATACCATGTCAGGATGTATCTAACATAGCCTCAATTAAGGACATTTATTCCTGTCGATTATTTATTCATAGATTTAAAGTCTAAAAATACGTTTGGTTATTTATTCATAGATTTAAAGCCAAGTCTAAATATACGTTTGGTTATTTATTCATAGATTTAAAGCCAAGTCTAAATATACGTTTGGTTATTTATTCATATATTTAAAGCCAAATCTAAATATACATTTGGTTATTTATTCATAGATTTAAAGCCAAGTCTAAATATATGTTGCTTATTTATTCATAGATTTAAAGCCAAGTCTAAATATACATTTGGTTATTTATTCATAGATTTAAAGCCAAGTCTAAATATACATGTGGTTATTTATTCATAGATTTAAAGCCAAGTCTAAATATATGTTGCTTATTTATTCATAGATTTAAAGCCAAGTCAAAATATACGTTTGGTTATTTATTCATAGATTTAAAGCCAAGTCTAAATATATGTTGCTTATTTATTCATAGATTTAAAGCCAAGTCTAAAAATAGGTTTGGTTATTTATTCATAGATTTAAAGCCAAGTCTAAATATACGTTTAGTTATTTATTCATAAATTTAAAGCCAAGTCTAAATATACGTTTGGTTATTTATTCATAGATTTAAAGCCAAGTCTAAATATATGTTGCTTATTTATTCATAGATTTAAAGCCAAGTCTAAATATACGTTTGGTTATTTATTCATAGATTTAAAGCCAAGTCTAAATATACATTTGGTTATTTTATCCATATATTTAAAGCCATGTCTACATATAGGTTTTGCTATTTATTCATATATTTAAAGCCATGTCTACATATAGGTTTGGCTATTTATTCATAGATTTAAAGCCATGTCTACATATAGGTTTGGCTATTTATTCATATATTTAAAGCCATGTCTACATATAGGTTTTGTTATTTATTCATAGATTTAAAGCCATGTCTACATATAGGTTTGGCTATTTATTCATATATTTAAAGCCATGTCTAAATATAGGTTAGATCTAGTAGCCTATGGAGGCCTTGAGTGATTGGAATCATGCTGTATGTCAATAATGCCTGAATTGTAATGTAACTATGTAGACCTAACTTATCTAGACTATATAAAATGTTTGTACACAGTCTATAGATATTTTAGATCCACATAAGAGGAAGGGCTAAAAACTGCTTAACAAAGTAGGATACTTGCTAACTTTTATTTGTTTCTGTTAATTCATTGTGGTGAGGTGAGAGCAAAGTATTTGTTTTTCAGGTTGGCAATATAATATCCAGTGCAGTTAGTAATGTTTACAAGTGGGCCTATTATAATCTGTTGTATGAACGTCCACTACATTTCACAGGTGCAGAAGTAGTTCTGAATACACATTACACCCAATGGTTTTGTTTTGGCAACTAACACCAGGAGAAACGTTGGTTATTTGGCAGTATCTGCAGAACATGTGTGGGCATAGTCCTTGATTGCCTTTGGAGTTTTCTACCCTATATATATATATATATAAGATGTAATACTTATCGTAACATAATTAAGAAAAACATAAGCATCTTATTAGACCTGACTAGCAGGTCAGAATCCACATTTGAGCCATTATTGACATTGATCTATATATACTGTATGTAGCCTACATAGATAAACTATTTTTATAGAATGAATTATACAAAATCCTCATGTTTGCATTATATAGTGATTTTTTGTGTTGACAGAAATGTTAAGAGAGAGCATTGATCTAAACACCAGATAATGAAGAATAATGCACAATAGGCCTACATTTTAGGATTCACTTTCCCAAAATAATATGTCTCCAACTTGTCAACATTAGCAGGGCATGTATCCTGAACTAGCCAACACCACCCACACTTCCAACGGTTGATATTAGGCAAAGTCTTAATATATATATTAATAACTCACAATTTCAGTTAATTTAAGAAAATCACTCAATTTAAAGAAATTCATTAGGCCTTAATCTATGGATTTCCCATGACTGGGCAAGGGTGCAGCCATGGGTGGGCCCCGGGAGGGCATAGGCCCACCCACTTGGGAGCCAGGCCCACCCACTGGGGAGCCAGGCCCAGCAAATCAGAATGAGTTTTTCCCACAAAAGGGCTTTATTACAGACAGAAATACTCCACAGTTTCATTAGCTGCCTGGGTGGCTGGTCTCAGACGATTCTGCAGGTGAAGAAGCCGGATGTGGAGGTCCTGGGCTGGTGTGGTTACACGTGGTCTGAGGTTGTGAGGCCGGTTGGACGTACTGCCAAATTCTCTAAAATGAGTGGCCTTTTATTGTCCCCAGCACACGGTGAACCTGTGTAATGATCATGCTTTTTAATCAGTTTCTTGATATGCCACACCTGTCAGGTGGATGGATTATTTGGCAAAGGAGAAATGCTCACACTAACAACATTTTGCCCAACATTTGAGAAAAACAAGCATTTTGTGCAAATGGAACATTTCTGGGATATTTTATTTCAGCTCTTAAAACATGGGACCAACACTTTACATGTTGAGTTTATATTTTTGTTTAGTATATGTAAATATATTTAAATGTCCTATAGGCCTACAGATGTAGGATCTTAATTTGAGCCAGTTAGCTACAGCAGGAGAATAATCCTGCAGCAATATGAAATGTGAATTATTATGTGGAATATAATGAATGGATATCGTTGTTTGGGTTGACACATTTTTTGTTAGGTCAAATCAAGTCTGAATTTTCAAAGTGGAAATTACAAACTTTGGAAACCTTTTTAAAACTTGAATACACTACAAGTTAGGAATTCCTGCAGTGCAGGAACATTCTCAGTAACCAAAGAGTGATCAAATTAAGATCCTACATCTGTATATTTTAAACAAATACATTACTAATACGACATATTTCTGATCATACAATGTGCTTAATAAAATATTTCATAATTCGATGGGATGTTATGGAACTGTTGAGTCCTAAAACAAATGCTACATGAACCTCCATGGGATCAGAAAACGCTTTGGCAGGTCCCTGGAGTCCTTTCACCGGCGCATTGCACATCAGATAGGCATAAACAGATTGTGTTTGTGGAGATTACAAGTGAATTGTTCCTGGGGGAATGGGGAACGAAACACATCAGAAGGCTGGTTCGGATTACAGGATCCTATACGGAAAAGATTATGCATTCAGTTGCCATTCTTCGAGCATGTAAATGAGCCAGTAAGCCTTTTGTAACTTTGTTATTGGAAAGCTGAAATTCTTTCCTCATAGTGTGCTGTAGGTTGGGAGAGTGAAAGGGGGAGTTTTTAAATTTTACACTTTGTCTTAAGGATACAAACAGTTACGGTTAGACTGTCCATGCCAGATGGGGTTTATATCGATGGTTGCAATGCCCCATCAAGAAGAAGCGTTTAAATATTTTGTTCTAAAGATTGTGCCAGAGAAGAATGTTGCCTGGCAATAATCTTGAAACATGGTCAATTATCATGCAGTATAAGAACATTGACAGTCCAGCGGTGTGAGAAAAATGTGCCAGCAAAATGTGCTTACCTTAATCCGTTGGTCTGCACAGGCTTCTTAAAATGGTGATATTAATGATATCCATTGATACTATATGCCTGCTATAATTTTCTAGACATACTTTATGATGTAGTTCATAACATGTGCCGTTCGACCATCATTACTGCACTATGAGTAGTAACATTGCCCGTTCTACCATCATTACTGCACTATGAGTAGTAACATTGCCCGTTCTACCATCATTACTGCACTATGAGTAGTAACATTACCCGTTCTACCATCATTACTGCACTATGAGTAGTAACATTACCCGTTCTACCATCATTACTGCACTATGAGTAGTAACATTGCCCGTTCTACCATCATTACTGCACTATGAGTAGTAACATTGCCCGTTCTACCATCATTACTGCACTATGAGTAGTAACATTACCTGTTCTACCATCATTACTGCACTATGAGTAGTAACATTACCCGTTCTACCATCATTACTGCACTATGAGTAGTAACATTACCCGTTCTACCATCATTACTGCACTATGAGTAGTAACATTACCCGTTCTACCATCATTACTGCACTATGAGTAGTAACATTACCCGTTCTACCATCATTACTGCACTATGAGTAGTAACATTACCCGTTCTACCATCATTACTGCACTATGAGTAGTAACATTACCCGTTCTACCATCATTACTGCACTATGAGTAGTAACATTACCCGTTCTACCATCATTACTGCACTATGAGTAGTAACATTACCCGTTCTACCATCATTACTGCACTATGAGTAGTAACATTGCCCGTTCTACCATCATTACTGCACTATGAGTAGTAACATTGCCCGTTCTACCATCATTACTGCACTATGAGTAGTAACATTGCCCGTTCTACCATCATTACTGCACTATGAGTAGTAACATTGCCCGTTCTACCATCATTACTGCACTATGAGTAGTAACATTGCCCGTTCTACCATCATTACTGCACTATGAGTAGTAACATTGCCCGTTCTACCATCATTACTGCACTATGAGTAGTAACATTGCCCGTTCTCCAAATTGTGAGTTCACGTGCATGCACATTTTGTAAATGTTTCCAGAAAATATATTGGACTCATATGGATAATCTGACCATTGTACTGTATATAATAAAGAATTTAAACATGAATACATTTCAAACATATTGTGGGATTACCCGTGAGAAGCAACTACCTGGAGTCAACTTTCACTCAGACCCAGATGTGATGTTTAACCCTCAAGCTACCAACATATCTGTATTACCAACAAGAAAAAACAGTTGGAAAAAGAAACAATCATGGCAAAATATAAACATATTTTTCATCTTAACATACTTGGACTGTTATCTGAAATAAAATATAACCAGTTAAATTACAGGCAATTTGCATAAACAACAACATACATCTTCCCTTATGTGTAGTTTTCTTCAAAGTACAATCCACATTAGTACTAAAAAGCTGATTTAATACCATTTGATCATAGTATAATTTATTTTTCTCAATTTTGAAGAAAATATCAATTTTGCCATATTAATTTGGTAAAAACTACTGCCATATAAAGGGGCAGTACACCAAAAATATACTTAATTTTATTGATATAAGCAATCCATTTATCCTGAGAGACAATGACCAAAAATATGGCTCAGTTTTCTTTATTTACTTACCCCACAGCAAATCAAATCAAATCAAATCTTATTAGTCACATGCGCAGAATACAACAGGTATTCTGTGAACTGGTTAACTGGTTTAATTGGTTATATTTTATTTCAGATAACAGTCCAAGTATGTTAAGATGAGATATATGTTTATATTTTGCTATGATTGTTTCTTTTTCCAACTGTTTTTTCTTACAGTGAAAAGCTTACTTACAAGCCCTTAAACAACAATGCAGTTTTAAGAAAATACCTAAAAAAAGAAAGAGATAAAAATAACAAATATTTAAAGCGCAGCAGTAAAACAACAATAGCGGGGCTATATACAGGGGATACCTGTAAGGAGTCAATGTGTGGGGGCACCGGTGTCGAGGTAATTCAGGTAATATGTACATGTAGGTAGAGTTATTAACGTGACAATGCATAGATAATAACAGAGTGTAGCAGCAGCTTAGAAGGGGGGGGGGGGGGGGCTTTAGTTTGGGTAGCCATTTGATTAGATGTTCAGGAGTTTTATGGCTTGGGAGTAGAAGTTGTTTAGAAGCCTCTTGGACCTAGACTTGGCCCTCCGGTACCGCTTGCCGTGCGGTAGCAGAGAGAACAGTCTATGACTAGGGTGGCTATTCTATTGGTGCTTATTCAGAACCAGATGGATTGGGAGACTAAAAAGCCTTAAAACCACATAAGGGTCACTAAAGAACCAATGAGGAGGACTTTCATGCTCCCAAGTAATTTCTTGAAGGCTTTAAATCAAAAGACGACATGCAAACTATTCCCCTTCTTTTCAGCAGTGACAAATGTCCAGTCATCTTCAGTGGACACACCTGTTTGCTGGAAACACTCCACATTATACACTTTGAGAGTTGCCTTGTTAAAATCAGATTCCCCTCAAAGATCCCACACAATAGATATGCATGTTAACAGTGCTGCTGGCTGTGAGCTGAAAGCTCTCTGTCAACGTAGGGCTTGTGCAGGGCAACACTGTGGCTGCAATTGAAAATACATTTATGTTGAATAAGGGGCATTGGCTGCATCAGAGGAGCTGCTGCCCCTTCAGTTGAATAAGGGACATTGGCTGCATCAGAGGAGCTGCTGCCCCTTCAGTTGAATAAGGGACTTTGGCTGCATCAGAGGAGCTGCTGCCCCTTCAGTTGAATAAGGGACATTGGCTGCATCAGAGGAGCTGCTGCCCCTTCAGTTGAATAAGGGGCTTTGGCTTTATCAGAGAAGCTGCAGCCCCCTCATGTGAGTAAGGGGCATTGGCTACATCATAGGAGCTGCTGCCCCCTCAGTTGAATGTCTGGGGTCTGCTGTTCATTATGTCTGCCAGTTCCTGTGCACTCTGGGTCTCTCAGGGGTCTGAATTAGGTAGCAGATGCAGCAGCCATTGTCTCTCTGCCCCGGGGGAATGCCCCTGGGCCTGTCATCAGCTGATTTCATAGACATGTAGCCAAAACAGAAAGCAGATTTTCATCATAAATTCATTTTGCCACAGCCATTAGTATCGGAGCTCATTTGCATGTTAATTGTACAGTTAGGGGTAATGTTGACGTTTCCCTTTGTCCAGGTTTGTTTGGAGGGAAAATGGACCTAAGAAATATGTTCTATGCTTTTTCAATTGTTGGGTTGGTCGCAATATCTTGTTTTCACAATTTAGAGGATTTGTAAAAGAAAAAAAGAGTTTCATTGCTTATTTATGTACATGATCATAGTCTCATATAGTTATTTCTAATTCTCTCAGAGCCTGTCAGCATCAACAATTAACTCATGCAGCTCATCAACAATGTAACTCATGCAGCTCATCAACAATGTAACTCATGTAGCTCATCAACAATGTAACTCATGCAGCTCATCAATAATGTAACTCATGTAACTCATCAACAATGTAACTCATGTAGCTCATCAATAATGTAACTCATGAGGCTCATCAGCAATGTAACTCATGTAGCTCATCAACAATGTAACTCATGTAGCTCATCAATAATGTAACTCATGTATCTCATCAACCATGTAACTCATGTAACTCATCAACAATGTAACTCATGTAGCTCATCAATAATGTAACTCATGTATCTCATCAACCATGTAACTCATGTAACTCATCAACAATGTAACTCATGTAGCTCATCAACAATGTAACTCATGTAGCTCATCAACAATGTAACTCATGTAGCTCATCAACAATGTAACTCGTGTAGCTAATCAATAATGTAACTCATGTAACTCATCAACCATGTAACTCATGTAGCTAATCCATAATGTAATACATGTAACTCATCAACAATGTCACTCATGTAACTCATCAACAATGTAACTCATGTAGCTCATCAACAATGTTACTCATGTAACTCATCAACAATGTAACTATACATAAACTACTGCCGTACTGTAGTAGTAAGGGATTTTTACACACTGAACAAGCTAATATAGTCATTCTGGGTGTCAGCATCACTTGCATTTATGTGATTTTGGGAGAATTATGTTGATGATAAAAGGTATTGATACATCTGGAATGATTGGTAGCTACCTTTACAATGAAATAACGTATTATGCCAGATGTCTGAGACTTTTTCAACTGCAAAATGGGGGGATCGTCTCACTCAAGTCCATGGAACTAGTCAACTAGGCATATGCTAAAATAGCAGACTGTTTAAACACGTCCAACACAACATCCAAGTCGGCTTTGGTGTCAGTTATGTGTAAATACTGAAGAGAGAGAAGTCAAGCTATCGTTTCTGTGAGCAGTAATGTCCTCCCACAGTGTCTGACAGATGGCGTTCACTAGTTGGCCATAAATGACTGTCACAAAGTGTTTGTCTGTCTGCCAGTAGACTATGGTTAAGGGACTCCCTGGAAGAATGTTACTGTCCTGACACCGCTGAAAACAAACTGTCCTTGATTGACAACCACAGACCACCATGGCCCTCGTGCTTCCCCAACCTTCTGGCCAGAAAGGCTGACGGAGCAGGTGCAGAAAGGAGCGATATATCTGTTTAAATAATAGGCCACCACATGCTTAAAATGTGCCCTGAATAAAGCCACTCTCCATGACAATATTGGGGACATTTTGAACCTTAAACAAGCTGTCTGTACTGTCTGTGTTCAATAAAGGGCATCAACAGGATGGTCTTTGCTGAGTGATTACCTGTAACTTCCCAAGATGTATTATCCAGATTAGAAATAAAGATTTTCATCTTGTCCTTTTGAGCAAAGGATCCTCTTTCGAATGCAGCTCATTTCCAAGGATCATAGTACACTACACGACTCATGATCACCTGAGTATCTGGCACCGTTATCAGTAGAGACAATCAAAAAAGTTTATTCATGTACCAAACTTTGTTTGGTGAAAGCATATCCTCATTATCACAGTGTTGGACATTAATACGACAGAGCATTAAGTCTCAGTGATCAATCGTGTGTGTTGAGTGAATCAGAGTAGACAGAAGGTGGAGCGACATTCCCCAGAGAGGAGAGAGGAGAGAGAAGGGGGGGGGGGGTGTTGCCTGTGGGTGGTGGTCTGTGTGCCAGCTCCTAGCTTGGTAGAGGGCATTGTGGCTCGGCCCCGCTCAGTAGGAAGTTGCTGTGTGACAAAGTGAAACATGGACGTGTGAGAAGCAAGCCAAGAACACAGAAGTTCAACAGATGCTGCAGAGAAAAAGAAGTCCATACATTTTATGGATGGGGGAAAATAGATTAAATTGTTTCAACCTTCCATTTTGAGGGTCTCCTACTAATCTAGGGTCCAGCATCGCCATAATCCTGAATCTAAGCTTGCTTAGAGCACTGGAAGACTGGGGAATATAACATGCTCAGTGATCCCTCAAATCTCCTACACAAGTCGCTATCATCTAAGACAGTGGTTCCCAAACTTTTTATAGCCCCGTACCCCTTCAAACATTCAACCTCCAGCTGCGTACCCCCTCTAGCACCAGGGTCAGCGCACTCTCAAATAATGTTTTTTGCCATCATTGTAAGCCTGCCACGCACACACTATACGATACATTTATTAAACATAAGAATGAGTGTGAGTTTTTGTCACAACCCGGCTGGTGGGAAGTGACTTATGGACCAGGGCACAAATATTAAAATAATAATTATCAATAAATTTGCTCTTTATTTAACCATCTTACATATAAAACCTTATTTGTTAATTGAAAATTGTGAATAACTCACCACAGGTTAATGAGAAGGGTGTGCTTGAAAGGATGCACATAACTCTGCAATGTTGGGTTGTATTGGAGAGTCTCAGTCTTAAATCATTTTACACACAAGTCTGTGCCTGTATTTAGTTTTCATGCTAGTGAGGGATGAGAATCCACTCTCACATAGGTACGTGGTTGCAAAGGGCATCAGTGTCTTAACAGCGCAATTTGCCAAGGCAAGTTACTCTGAGCGCAGCCCAATCCAGAATCTGGCAGTGGGTTTTGATTAAATTCAATTTTCACAGAACCGCTTGTTGCAATTTCGTTGAGGCTCTCTTGTTCAGATATCGGTAAGTGGACTGGAGTCAGGGCATGAAAGGGATAACGAATCTAGTTGTTTGTGTCATCCGTTTCAGGAAAGTACCTGCGTAATTGCGCACCCAACTCACTGAGGTGCTTCACTATATCACATTTGACATTGTCCGTAAGCTTGAGTTCATTTGCACACAAAAAATCATACAATGATGGAAAGACCTGTGTGTTGTCCTTGTTAATGCAGACAGAGAAGAGCTCCAACTTCTTAATCACAGGATCAATTTTGTCCCGCACATTGAATATAGTTGCGGAGAGTCCCTGTAATCCTAGATTCAGATCATTCAGGCAAGAAAAAACATCACCCAGTCATGTGAGAAACTCATCATCATGCAAGCGGTCAGCCAAGTGAAAATTATGGTCAGTAAAGAAAACTTTAAGCTCGTCTCTCAATTAAAGAAAACGTGTCAATACTTTGCCCCTAGATAACCAGCGCACTTCTGTAGGTTGTAAAAGCGTTACATGGTCACTGCCCATGTCATTGTACTGTGCAGAAAATACACGAGAGTTCAGGGGCCTTGCTTTAACAAAGTTAACCATTTTCACTGTATTGTCCAAATCGTCTTCAAGCTGTCAGGCATTCCCTTGGCAGCAAGAGCCTCTCGGGGGATGCTGCAGTGTACCCAAGTGGTGTCGGGAGCAACTGCTTGCACGTGCGTTAGCTTTCCACTATGTATCCCTGTCATGGCTTTTGCACCATCAGTACAGATACCAATACGAGCAGCAGTTACATTTGGCTACATACAGACCGTTAGTGGAATTCCCGCGAGAGAGTAACAGTTAATGTGATTGGATATTAATTATATGGCTAGGCTACCTGTATTTGACATTGTGTTGTTAATTTTATTTTTGGCAGTGAAATGAGGCTACTCATGCAAGAAAAAAACCTCACCCAAATGTATAGCCCCGTTGGAAAATATTTTTTGAAAATGTGAAGATTTTATAGATATATGGCGTACCCCCTACGGCATTACGCGTACCCCAGTTTGGGAATACCTGATCTAAGACAGGCCGGGACCACAGGTACCTCTAGGACATACAGGAAATGAGAGATGATTTCCCATTAGGGAAGAATATGTATTTGTTTCCTGGAGGGGATATGATTTCAAAATAAATCAGATTGAACAGAATTGATACAGGGAATAGTTAATCACACACACAAAGGGTAGTCTGGGCCACTAATTAGGGGCCGAATGGCAGGGCCCTCTTGTAGCTCCTTCAGCTAACACAACTCATCGGCTCCTATAATAGGGAAGCTGTTTAGCAGGGAGACGGCTGATGCGCTGACAGCTTGGCAAAATGTGCTTGTCTTAGTGCCACATGATGCTTATGGAAATGAGGCGGCTGCAGACGGGACCATGAGGGTCCGTGATCAAACCGCATTGATGACAGTTTACCGTGAGGGTCCGTGATGAAACCATACTGACTTGATGACAGTTTACCGTGAGGGTCCATGATCAAACCACACTGACTTGATGACAGTTTACCGTGAGGGTCCATGATCAAACCACATTGACTTGATGACAGTTTACCATGAGGGTCCATGATCAAACCACATTGACTTGATGACAGTTTACCGTGAGGGTCCATGATCAAACCATATTGACTTGATGACAGTTTACCGTGAGGGTCCATGATCAAACCACATTGACTTGATGACAGTTTACCGTGAGGGTCCATGATCAAACCACACTGACTTGATGACAGTTTACCGTGAGGGTCCATGATCAAACCACACTGACTTGATGACAGTTTACCATGAGGGTCCATGATCAAACCACATGGACTTGATGACAGTTTACCATGAGGGTCCATGATCAAACCACATTGACTTGATGACAGTTTACCGTGAGGGTCCATGATCAAACCACATTGACTTGATGACAGTTTACCGTGAGGGTCCATGATCAAACCACACTGACTTGATGACAGTTTACCGTGCGGGTCCATGATCAAACCACATTGACTTGATGACAGTTTACCATGAGGGTCCATGATCAAACCACACTGACTTGATGACAGTTTACCGTGAGGGTCCATGATCAAACCACATTGACTTGATGACAGTTTACCGTGAGGGTCCATGATCAAACCACACTGACTTGATGACAGTTTACCATGAGGGTCCATGATCAAACCACATTGACTTGATGACAGTTTACCGTGAGGGTCCATGATCAAACCACATTGACTTGATGACAGTTTACCGTGAGGGTCCATGATCAAACCACATTGACTTGATGACAGTTTACCGTGAGGGTCCATGATCAAACCACATTGACTTGATGACAGTTTACCGTGAGGGTCCATGATCAAACCACATTGACTTGATGACAGTTTACCGTGAGGGTCCATGATCAAACCACATTGACTTGATGACAGTTTACCGTGAGGGTCCATGATCAAACCACATTGACTTGATGACAGTTTACCGTGAGGGTCCATGATCAAACCACATTGACTTGATGACAGTTTACCGTGAGGGTCCATGATCAAACCACATTGACTTGATGACAGTTTACCGTGAGGGTCCATGATCAAACCACATTGACTTGATGACAGTTTACCATGAGGGTCCATGATCAAACCACACTGACTTGATGACAGTTTACCGTGAGGGTCCATGATCAAACCACACTGACTTGATGACAGTTTACCGTGAGGGTCCATGATCAAACCACATTGACTTGATGACAGTTTACCGTGAGGGTCCATGATCAAACCACACTGACTTGATGACAGTTTACCGTGAGGGTCCATGATCAAACCACATTGACTTGATGACAGTTTACCATGAGGGTCCATGATCAAACCACATTGACTTGATGACAGTTTACCGTGAGGGTCCATGATCAAACCACACTGACTTGATGACAGTTTACCGTGAGGGTCCATGATCAAACCACATTGACTTGATGACAGTTTACCGTGAGGGTCCATGATCAAACCACATTGACTTGATGACAGTTTACCGTGAGGGTCCATGATCAAACCACATTGACTTGATGACAGTTTACCGTGAGGGTCCATGATCAAACCACATTGACTTGATGACAGTTTACCGTGAGGGTCCATGATCAAACCACACTGACTTGATGACAGTTTACCGTGCGGGTCCTTGATCAAACCACATTGACTTGATGACAGTTTACCATGAGGGTCCATGATCAAACCACACTGACTTGATGACAGTTTACCGTGAGGGTCCATGATCAAACCACATTGACTTGATGACAGTTTACCGTGAGGGTCCATGATCAAACCACACTGACTTGATGACAGTTTACCATGAGGGTCCATGATCAAACCACATTGACTTGATGACAGTTTACCGTGAGGGTCCATGATCAAACCACATTGACTTGATGACAGTTTACCGTGAGGGTCCATGATCAAACCACATTGACTTGATGACAGTTTACCGTGAGGGTCCATGATCAAACCACACTGACTTGATGACAGTTTACCGTGAGGGTCCATGATCAAACCACATTGACTTGATGACAGTTTACCGTAAGGGTCCATGATCAAACCACACTGACTTGATGACAGTTTACCGTGAGGGTCCATGATCAAACCACACTGACTTGATGACAGTTTACCGTGAGGGTCCATGATCAAACCACAATGACTTGATGACAGTTTACCATGAGGGTCCATGATCAAACCACATTGACTTGATGACAGTTTACCGTGAGGGTCCATGATCAAACCACATTGACTTGATGACAGTTTACCGTGAGGGTCCATGATCAAACCACATTGACTTGATGACAGTTTACCGTGAGGGTCCATGATCAAACCACATTGACTTGATGACAGTTTACCGTGAGGGTCCATGATCAAACCACACTGACTTGATGACAGTTTACCGTGAGGGTCCATGATCAAACCACATTGACTTGATGACAGTTTACCGTGAGGGTCCATGATCAAACCACATTGACTTGATGACAGTTTACCGTGAGGGTCCATGATCAAACCACATTGACTTGATGACAGTTTACCGTGAGGGTCCATGATCAAACCACATTGACTTGATGACAGTTTACCGTGAGGGTCCATGATCAAACCACATTGACTTGATGACAGTTTACCGTGAGGGTCCATGATCAAACCACATTGACTTGATGACAGTTTACCGTGAGGGTCCATGATCAAACCACATTGACTTGATGACAGTTTACCGTGCGTGGAAAGTTAAAGCATTCAGAGCTTCACATAAGAGAGAGGGCTGTCGGCTCAGTCGTGTTTCTATCAAAGAATCAGAGCTTATTAGCAGAACTGCGCCAACACCACAGTCCGTACTCACCCTCATCTCACTTAACTCCATCTCAGAAGTCTTTTGGCAGAGCGGCAGTTGGCAAGCTTCACCAAATTAATCACATGCCAAAGCGAGTCTGTCACAGTTGGTGACTTTGATACATTTCAACTTAAACAACGGACAGACAGCTTGCCACAAGAAACACATGTACATACACGTCAACACATTGGAATGAGTTGGAAATGCTGTTTTTAAAGGGGAAGGCAATAGATTAACATCAATGGCCACTTTATTAGATGATAACTATGATCTGAATGACAGTGTACTGATTATAAAGTGAATCTGCCTTCACACTATTAGGAAAGAGGGAGAGAGGGACCACACAGCCCATGTATCCCTATAAAGCCTAAGTGTTGAATGGGGAGCTAGGAACAGTCGACAGAGCTAATTATAGGCAGGAATGAACAGTGTGAAAACACAAGTGACAGCACTAGTGGTCTGCATGCAAATCAAATCAAATCAAATTGTATTAGTCACATGCGCCGAATACAACAGATGAGAGGGAGACCTTACAGTGAAATGCGTACTTACGAGCTCCTAACCAAAAATGCAGTTAAAAAAAATACGGATAAGAATAAGAAATAAAAGTAACAAGTAATTAAAGAGCAGCAGTAAAATAACAGTAGCGAGACTATATACAAGGGGGTACCGGTACAGAGTCAATGTGTGGGGGCACCGGTTAGTTGAGGTAATGTGTACATGTAAGTAGAGTAATTAAAGTGACTATACGTAGATGATAACAACAGAGAGTATAGCAGCGGTATAAAAGAGGGAGAGAGGGTGGTGGGGGCAATGCAAATAGTCTGGGTAGCCATTTGATTAGGTGTTCAGGAGTCTTATGGCTTGGGGGTAGAAGTTGTTTAGAAGCCTCTTGCTCTGGTACTCTGCAGTTGCAGAGAGAACAGTCTATGATTAGGGTGGCTGGAGTCTTTGACAATTTTTAGGGCCTTCCTCTGACACCGCTTGGTATTGAGGTCCTGGATGGCAGGAAGCTTGGCCCCAGTGATGTACTGGGCTGTACGCACTACTGTAGTGCATTGAGGTCGAAGGCCTTGAGGTCGAAGTTGCCATACCAGGCAGTGATGCAACCAGTCAGGATGCTCTCGATGGTGCAGCTGTAGAACCTTTTGAGGATCTGAGAACCCATGACAAATCTTTTCAGTCTCCTGAGGGGGAATAGGATTTGTCATGCCCTCTTCACAACTGTGTTGGTGTGCTTGGACCATGTTAGTTTGTTTGTGATGTGGACACCAAGGAACTTGAAGCTCTCAACCTGCTCCACTGCAGCCCCATCGATCGTCGATGAGAATGGGGATGTGCCTGATCCTCTTTTTCCTATAGTCCACAATAATTTCCTTTGTCTTGATCACGTTGAGGGAGAGGTTGTTGTCCTGGCACTACACAGCCACGTCTCTGACCTCCTCCCTATAGTCTCGTCGTTGATCAGGCCTACAACTGTTGTGTCATTGGCAAATTTAATGATGGTGTTGTAGTCGTGCCTGGCCGTGCAGTCATGAGTGAACAGGGAGTACAGGAGGGGACTGAGCACGCACCCCTGAGTGGCCCCTGTGTTAATGATCATGGTGGCGGATGGGTTGTTACCTACCCTTAGCACCTGGGGGCGACCTGTCAGGAAGTCCAGGATCCAGTTGCAGAGAGAGGTGTTGAGTCCCAGGGTCCTTAGCTTATTGATGAGCTTTGAGGGCACTGTGTTGAACGTTGAGCTGTAGTCAATGAATAGCGTTCTCACATAGGTGTTCCTTTTGTCCAGGTGGGAAAGGGCAGTGTGGAGTGCAGTCGAGATTGCATCATCTGTGGATCTATTGGGGCGGTATGCAAATTGGAGTGGGTCTAGGGTTTCTTGGATAATGGTGGTGATGTGAGTCATGACCAGCCTTTCAAAGCACTTCATGGCTACAGATGTGAGTGCTACAGGTCGGTAGTCATTTAGGCCGGTTACTTTAGTGTTCTTGGGCACAGGCACTATGGTGGTCTGCTTAAAACATGTTGGCATTACAGACTCAGACAGGGAGAGGTTGAAAATGTCAGTGAAGACACTTGCCAGTTGGTCAGGGCATGCTCACAGTACATGTCCTGATAATCCATCTGGCCCTGCGGCCTTGTGAATGTTGACCTGTTATATGGTCTTACTCACATTGGCGGCGGAGAGCGTGATCACACAGTCTTCCAGAACAGCTGGTGTTCTCACACGTTTCATTTGTGTTATTGTGTTATTTGCCTCGAAGCGAGGGTAGAAGTAGTTTAGCTCGTCTGGTAGGCTCGTGTCACTGGGCAGCTCTCGACTGTGCCACCCTTTGTAGTCTGTAATGGTTTACAAGCCCTGCCACATCCAAAAAGCATCAGAGCCGGCGTAGTATGATTCGATCTTAGTCCTGTATTGACGCTTTGCCTGTTTGATGGTTTGTCGGAGGGCATAGAGGGATTTCTTATAAGCTTCCGGGTCAGAGTCCCGCTCCTTGAAAGCGGCAGGGAGAGAGGGAGAGAGGGAGAGGGACAAGATGAAGAGGGAGAGGGAGAGATGGTGAGGGAGAGATAGAGAGGGGGAGGGAGAAAATGGAGAGGGAGAGAGGGAGTGATGGAGGGATGGGGAGAGGGAGAGATGGAGAGGGACAAGATGGAGAGGGAGAGATGGCGAGATGAAGAGGGACAAGATGGAGAGGGAGAGAGGGAGAGATGAGCGGGAGAGGGACAAAATGGAGAGGGAGAGATGGAGAGAGGGAGAGATGGAGAGATGAGAGGAAGAGGGACACGATGGAGAGGGAGAGGGAGAGATGGAGAGGGAGAGGGAGAAATGAGAGGGAGAGGGACAAGATGAAGAGGGACAAGTTGGATAGATGGAGAAGATGGAGAGGGAGAGGGACAAGATGGAGAGGGAGAGGGAGAAGATGGAGAGGGAGAGATGGAGAAGAAGAGGGAGAGATGGAGAGGGAGAGGGACAAGATGGAGAGTGAGAGAGGGAGTGAGGGAGAGATGGGGAGAAGGAGAGGGATAGGGACAAGATGGAGAGGGGGAGATGAAGAGGGAGAGGAAGAGATGGAGAAGGAGAGGTGTTGAGAGTTAGAAAGGGAGAGATGGAGAGGGAGAGGGAGAGGGACAAGATAAAGAGGGAGAGATGAGAGGGAGAATTGGAGAGGGACAAGATGGAGAGGGAGAGGGACAAGATGGCAAGGGAGAGGGAGAGATGAAGAGGGAGAGGTGTTGAGAGTTAGAAAGGGAGAGATGATGAGGGAGAGGGACAAGATGGAGAGGGAGAGGGAGAGATGAAGATGGAGAGGTGTTGAGAGTTAGAAAGGGAGAGATGGAGAGGGAGAGGGACAAGATGGAGAGGGAGAGATGAGAGTTGGAGAGGGGGAGGGACAATATGAAGAGGGAGAGAGGGAGAGGGACAAGAGGGAGAGGGAGAGGGAGAGATGGAGACGTAGAGATGGAGGGAAATGGAGAGGGAGAGATGGAGAGGGAGAGATGATAGGGAGAGGGAGAGAGAGGTACAAGATGGAAAGGGTGAGGGAGAGAGGGAGAGGGAGAGGGAGAGATTGAAAAGAAGAAAGGTCAAAAGTGAAAGTTGTGGAGTTCAGAGTGCTAGAAGCCTAAATCAATCCCACACTAACTTTTGCAGAACCTTTATAAGACATGCTCTAATCTGAATTAACAACCAAGGGTTGAGAAATAACAACATGGGGATGTTTACCAGCCTTCATTGTACTCCCTCTCACAGAGGAACTGCAGCCACTATGGTTGCAGCAAGGACTTCCCTCACAGTGGAAGAGCAGCCAGTATGGTTGCAGCAAGGACTTCCCTCACACAGTGGAACAGCAGCCAGTATGGTTGCAGCAAGGATTCCCCTCTCACAGTGGAACTGCAGCCACTATGGTTGCAGCAAGGACTTCCCTCTCACAGTGGAACCGCAGCCAGTATGGTTGCAGCAAGGACTTCCCTCTCACAGTGGAACTGCAGCCACTATGGTTGCAGCAAGGACTTCCCTCTCACAGTGGAACCGCAGCCAGTATGGTTGCAGCAAGGACTTCCCTCTCACAGTGGAACAGCAGCCAGTATGTTTGCAGCAAGGACTTCCCTCTCACAGTGGAACTGCAGCCAGTATGGTTGCAGCAAGGACTTCCCTCTCACAGTGGAACAGCAGCCAGTATGGTTGCAGCAAGGACTTCCCTCTCACAGTGGAACAGCAGCCAGTATGTTTGCAGCAAGGACTTCCCTCTCACAGTGGAACAGCAGCCAGTATGGTTGCAGCAAGGACTTCCCTCTCACAGTGGAACAGCAGCCAGTATGTTTGCAGCAAGGACTTCCCTCTCACAGTGGAACAGCAGCCAGTATGGTTGCAGCAAGGACTTCCCTCTCACAGTGGAACAGCAGCCAGTATGTTTGCAGCAAGGCACTATCATTAAATTCTCTCTCATAGCAATGAGAGATGAAATAGTATGGGTTGAACTAGCTCGCTGCCTCTACCTAAACTGCTATGGTAAAGATTAGATCATGTTTTACAGTATGACCCAGGTGCAGACAGTGTTGAAGAAATAAACGTTTATTCTTTAAACAGGTACAGGAAAACAACAGTTCAAGGCAGGCAGGGGTCAACATTCCAGAGAGGTTGTAAGGCACCGCAACAGCAGGCGGGCTCAGGGTCAGGTCAGGCAGAGGTCAGTTATCCAGAGTAGTGGGCCAAAGATACATGACGACAGACAGGCTCAGGGTCAGGGCAAGCAGAACGGTCAGAACCGGGAAACTAGAAAACAGGAGCAAGGAACAGGCGGAAGCATGGAAACAAAACGCTGGTAGGTTCAACAAACAAAATGAACTGGCAACAGATAAACAGAGAACACAGGTATAAATACACAGGGGATAATGGGGAAGATTGGCGACACCTGGAGGGGGACAAGTACAAAGACAGGTGAAACAGATCAGGGCGTGACAGTACCGCCCCCTCTAGGGACTCCACCTGGCGTCCTACCTGGGCACATACCTGGTTGAGCGGGGTGGCGGCGCTGGAACTCAGAGATGAGGCCTGGGTCCAGGATGTCCCTAGTGGAGACCCAACACCTCTCCTCCGGGTCATAACCCTCCCAGTCAACCAGGTACTGGAATCCCCTGCCCCGAAGTCGAACCTTCAGGAGATGTCTCACCATGTACGCTGGTTGGCCGTCAATGAGACGGGGGAGAGGGGTGGGAGACAAAGGGCTGTGGGACATGTTTTTAATTGTAGACACAGGAAAGGTAGGAAGTATACGGAACGGAGGGTACGGGGCAACAGAGGACTAACAGCAGAGGGGCTAAGGATCTTGGAGCGGGGGGGAAAGGTCTCGCATTCTGGGGGTGTAGCCGCGGGGCTATAGCGGCGTGCCAGCGCATCTGGCTTGACCTTCTTGGATACCGGTCGGTGCTGCGGAAGCGAAGTGGCCCGGGCCTTACTGAACCCCTCCCGGAGGTCCTGGTACTCCGCTGGGCTGGCGGGGAGGTCCGGGTCAATTTCCAAGCCCCCAGGAAGACGTCCCGGGGCAGGCAGAGCTGACCTCAGGCAATGAGTGTGGCAGGATGGGCTCCAGCCCACAATGGCACCAATAACCCAGTCAATAGAGGGATTGTGTCGCTGGAGGCAAGAGAATCCCAATACCATGGGAACCTGCTGAGACTCAACCAGCAGGAATTGGATCGTCTCTCTGTGATTCCCTGACACTCGTAGGTTGATAGGGGTGGTATGGTGGGTGATCCGGCATATAGAGCAACCCGTGCAGTGTGCTAACATCCATGGGAATGGAGAGGGGTTGAGTGGCGATGCCCAGCTCAGACGCCAGGGTAACGTCCATAAGACTCACAATGGCCACCGAGTCGATGAGTACCTGGACAGACTTGGACTGGTTGCCCCACAGCAAGACGACATGGAGAGGGGTGGGGGGGGGGGGGGCGAGTAAGGGGAGAGGAAAAATTATCTTTAACTTCTCTAGGATAGGGGGCAGCATTTTCACTTTTGGATAAATAGCGTGCCCAATTTCAACTTCCTTCTACTCATCCCCAGAATATAATATATGCATATTATGGATAGAAAACACTCTGAAGTTTCTAACTGTTTGAATCATGTCTGTGAGTATCACAGAACGTATGTAGCAGACAAAACCCTGAGGACTAACCATTCCGATTTTTTTTTTTTGAGGTCACCGTCTGCTCAATGAGTTTTCATTGGGATACTAGATTTCTAATCAACCTGTTTGCAGTTCCTACCGCTTCCACTGGATGTCACCAGTCTTTGGAAATAGGTTGAGGTTATTCCTTTGTGCAATGAAGAAGAACGGCCATCTGGAATCAGTGTAACGTTATGTGTACTGTTTGAGAGTTGCGCAAGACTAGAAAAGTATCGTTAGTTTGTTGTCCTCCTGTATTGAAAACAGATAGACCCGTCTTCAATTTGATCGATTATTAACGTTTACAAATACCTTCAGTTGTATTACAAAAGTAGTTTGAAATGTTTTGGCAAAGTTTAGAGGTAATTTTTGAGATATTTTGTAGTGACGTTGCGCAAATTGGAAGCTGTTTTTTTCTGGATCAAACGCGCCAAATAAATGGACATTTTGGACATATATGGACGGAATTAATCGAACAAAAGGACCATTTGTGATGTTTATGGGACATATTGGAGTGCCAACAAAAGAAATCCGTCAAAGGTAAGGCATGATTTATATTTTATTTCTGCGTTTTGTGTTGCGCCTGCAGGGTTGAAATATGCTACACTCTCTTTGTTAACTGTTGTGCTATCATCAGATAATAGCATCTTATGCTTTCGCCGAAAAGCCTTTTTGAAATCTGACATGTTGGCTGGATTCACAACGAGTGTAGCTTTAATTTGGTATCTTATATTTGTGATTTAATGAAAGTTTGATTTTATATCATTTTTTTAATTTGGCGCTCTACATTTTCCCTGGCTTATTGCCCAAGTGGGACGCAAGCGTCCCGACTATCCCAGAGAGGTTAAGACCCACCAGAGTACACTCCAACGAATGAGCTAGGTCTCTTGAAGGGATAGGTAGACACATAACGACCGGCAGTACTTGTAACGATGTGCGCTGAGAGTCGGGAAGCAAGTTAAGGGAGGGAGTGTTTAAATAAAATAAAATGGAACATAATACAAAACAAGAAACACTAACAGCACACAAACATGAAACTGAAACAGAACCAATGACGCCTGGGGAAGGAACCAAAGGAAGTGACATATAGGGTGACATATAGGGAAGGTAATCAGGGAAGTGATGGAGTCCAGGTAAGTCTGATGACACACTGGTGCGCATAACAATGGTGACAGGTGTGCGCCCTAACGAGCAGCTTGGTGACCTAGAGGCGGGAGAGCGAGCACACGTGACAGTACCCCCTCCCGACGCATGGCTCCAGCTGCAGGATCCTGACCAAAATGACGATCCTGGGGATCAGGAGCGGACCAGTCACCTCTGCTGAGGCACAGAAAACCTGTCAGTCCGGCTGAGATGCGGGAGCATGGTTACCTAGAGCGCCGGAGAGAGCATATGTGACGGTACCCCCTCCCAAGCGCATTCGGCTCCAGCCGCAGGAAGCCAACCAAAGAGACGATCCCGGGGATCAGGAACGGACCAGTCACCCCTGCTGATGCGCGGGAACCTGTTGCCGGCTGGGGCGCGGGAACCTGATGTCATTCCCACCAACAACAAAAAAAGAAACACTCCTTGAAGCTTTCCTTAGGTGAGGCGTTATTCTGTAACGATGTGTGCTGAGAGTCGGGAAGCAAGTTCAGGGAGTGTGTTTAATAAAATAAATGGAACATAATACTGAAACTGAAACAGAACCAATGATGCCTGGGTAAGGAACCAAAGTGAGTGGCATATATAGGGAAGGTAATTAGGGAAGTGATGGAGTCCAGGTGAGTCTGACAACACGCAGGTGTGTGTAACAATTGTGACAGATGTTCGCCATAATGAGCAACCTGGTGACCTAGAGGCCAGAAAGGGGGCACACGTGACAGTACTGCAATACAGACAACTCTGGGTGTCAAGTCTGCATACGCGCTCGGCTGGAGACAGCCTAGCCCTGCCGAGCTGCATCGGCTTGAGAAAGAAGTGAATCGGCAGACTTCGGAGGCTCTTGGAGGAACTCAGGTAAGCTCGAATTCTCTCGGGGATGTAGACGCCGGGGACTCCTGGAGTTCATCAGATGCAAGGTGGGATCCTTGAGTGAGCGATT